>NW_027461486.1:300000-553469 GCF_030463565.1 Pelecanus crispus | reverse complement strand
ACACACACACACACCCCCACCCCCCACGCCCCCAGAGTGAGCCCAAACACACAGACACGCCCCGCCCCCAGAGTGAGCCCAAACACACCCACACGCCCCGCCCCCAGAGTGAGCCCAGGAAAGGTCAAAGTGAGACAACACGTGGCTCGAGAGAAAGGCACTTTCATAGGCAAAGCAGGAGCTGCACACGCAAACCATGCAAAAGGAGGCCTTCCTTCACTGCCTCCCACCACCAGCAGGCCCATGTTTTGCCATTGAAAGGAAAGCAGGGCTTCAGCCCTCCTAAGGGCTCCTGCGGAAGAGAAACGCCGTCACTCTGAACATCCCCGCTTCCGTCGGCTCTCGTCCGCAGGCACTCGTCTTCTCTGCAGCCTTCCCAGCTGCTCTCCTCCATGACCTCATGACACCTGCCTGCTCCTGGCCAATCCCGTTGCTCTCGTGCCATGACCTCACAAGCGGCAGCCCGACTCTCTTGGCTTCGCCGGCCTCTGCTAGCCCTTCCCGCCGCCCGAGCTCTCGGCCGGGCCGCTTTGGACTCGGGGAGGCACTTGATGACGTCACAGTGTCTGCCCGACGACTGCCGCAAGGCACTCGGGTCGCTGCCGTGGAAACGGCATCACAATCCACCTCCCAGCCACGCCCGGCCCCTTCACCTTCCTCTGCGTCTCCCCTCTCGCAAGCTCTGCAGCACTGCCCTTGCAGTGGAAATCCGGCCTCCTGAGGGCCAAGTTCCACCAGCCAAGCAGCACCGTCCCTACCTTCCCGGCAGAACTTACCTGCGGGCTCACGCAGCCCCACGCTCCCTCCACTGCGAGCCTGCCCTTTGGGCGTGCCCGCGCTCACACACACACACACCCGCCCCCCCCCTCCCCCGCCCCCAGAGTGAGCCCAAACACACAGACACGCCCCACCCCCCCCCGCCCCCAGAGTGAGCCCAAACACACCCACACGCCCCGCCCCCACAGTGAGCCCAGGAAAGGTCAAAGTGAGACAACACATGGCTCGAGAGAAAGGCACTTTCATAGGCAAAGCAGGAGCTGCACACGCAAACCATGCAAAAGGAGGCCTTCCTTCACTGCCTCCCACCACCAGCAGGCCCATGTTTCGCCATTGAAAGGAAAGCAGGGCTTCAGCCCTCCTAAGGGCTCCTGCGGAAGAGAAACGCCGTCACTCTGAACATCCCCGCTTCCGTCGGCTCTCGTCCGCAGGCACTCGTCTTCTCTGCAGCCTTGCCAGCTGCTCTCCTCCATGACCTCATGACACCTGCCTGCTCCTGGCCAATCCCGTTGCTCTCGTGCCATGACCTCACAAGCGGCAGCCCGACTGTCTTGGCTTCGCCGGCCTCTGCTAGCCCTTCCCGCCGCCCGAGCTCTCGGCCGGGCCGCTTTGGACTCGGGGAGGCACTTGATGACGTCACAGTCTCTGCCCGACGACTGCCGCAAGGCACTCGGGTCGCTGCCGTGGAAACGGCATCACAATCCACCTCCCAGCCACGCCCGGCCCCTTCACCTTCCTCTGCGTCTCCCCTCTCGCAAGCTCTGCAGCACTGCCCTTGGAGTGGAAATCCGGCCTCCTGAGGGCCAAGTTCCACCAGCCAAGCAGCACCGTCCCTACCTTCCCGGCAGAACTTACCTGCGGGCTCACGCAGCCCCACGCTCCCTCCACTGCGAGCCTGCCCTTTGGGCGTGCCCGCGCTCACACACACACACACACACACACCCTCCCCCGCCCCCAGAGTGAGCCCAAACACCCAGACACGCCCCGCCCCCAGAGTGAGCCCAAACACACCCACACGCCCCGCCCCCAGAGTGAGCCCAGGAAAGGTCAAAGTGAGACAACACATGGCTCGAGAGAAAGGCACTTTCATAGGCAAAGCAGGAGCTGCACACGCAAACCATGCAAAAGGAGGCCTTCCTTCACTGCCTCCCACCACCAGCAGGCCCATGTTTCGCCATTGAAAGGAAAGCAGGGCTTCAGCCCTCCTAAGGGCTCCTGCGGAAGAGAAACGCCGTCACTCTGAACATCCCCGCTTCCGTCGGCTCTCGTCCGCAGGCACTCGTCTTCTCTGCAGCCTTCCCAGCTGCTCTCCTCCATGACCTCATGACACCTGCCTGCTCCTGGCCAATCCCGTTGCTCTCGTGCCATGACCTCACAAGCGGCAGCCCGACTGTCTTGGCTTCGCCGGCCTCTGCTAGCCCTTCCCGCCGCCTGAGCTCTCGGCCGGGCCGCTTTGGACTCGGGGAGGCACTTGATGACGTCACAGTGTCTGCCCGACGACTGCCGCAAGGCACTCGGGTCGCTGCCGTGGAAACGGCATCACAATCCACCTCCCAGCCACGCCCGGCCCCTTCACCTTCCTCTGCGTCTCCCCTCTCGCAAGCTCTGCGGCACTGCCCTTGCAGTGGAAATCCGGCCTCCTGAGGGCCAAGTTCCACCAGCCAAGCAGCACCGTCCCTACCTTCCCGGCAGAACTTACCTGCGGGCTCACGCAGCCCCACGCTCCCTCCACTGCGAGCCTGCCCTTTGGGCGTGCCCGCGCTCACACACACACACACACACACACCCTCCCCCGCCCCCAGAGTGAGCCCAAACACCCAGACACGCCCCGCCCCAAGAGTGAGCCCAAACACACCCACACGCCCCGCCCCCAGAGTGAGCCCAGGAAAGGTCAAAGTGAGACAACACATGGCTCGAGAGAAAGGCACTTTCATAGGCAAAGCAGGAGCTGCACACGCAAACCATGCAAAAGGAGGCCTTCCTTCACTGCCTCCCACCACCAGCAGGCCCATGTTTCGCCATTGAAAGGAAAGCAGGGCTTCAGCCCTCCTAAGGGCTCCTGCGGAAGAGAAACGCCGTCACTCTGAACATCCCCGCTTCCGTCGGCTCTCGTCCGCAGGCACTTGTCTTCTCTGCAGCCTTGCCAGCTGCTCTCCTCCATGACCTCATGACACCTGCCTGCTCCTGGCCAATCCCGTTGCTCTCGTGCCATGACCTCACAAGCGGCAGCCCGACTGTCTTGGCTTCGCCGGCCTCTGCTAGCCCTTCCCGCCGCCCGAGCTCTCGGCCGGGCCGCTTTGGACTCGGGGAGGCACTTGATGACGTCACAGTGTCTGCCCGACGACTGCCGCAAGGCACTCGGGTCGCTGCCATGGAAACGGCATCACAATCCACCTCCCAGCCACGCCCGGCCCCTTCACCTTCCTCTGCGTCTCCCCTCTCGCAAGCTCTGCGGCACTGCCCTTGCAGTGGAAATCCGGCCTCCTGAGGGCCAAGTTCCACCAGCCAAGCAGCACCGTCCCTACCTTCCCGGCAGAACTTACCTGCGGGCTCACGCAGCCCCACGCTCCCTCCACTGCGAGCCTGCCCTTTGGGCGTGCCCGCGCTCACACACACACACACACACACACCCTCCCCCGCCCCCAGAGTGAGCCCAAACACCCAGACACGCCCCGCCCCAAGAGTGAGCCCAAACACACCCACACGCCCCGCCCCCAGAGTGAGCCCAGGAAAGGTCAAAGTGAGACAACACATGGCTCGAGAGAAAGGCACTTTCGTAGGCAAAGCAGGAGCTGCACACGCAAACCATGCAAAAGGAGGCCTTCCTTCACTGCCTCCCACCACCAGCAGGCCCATGTTTCGCCATTGAAAGGAAAGCAGGGCTTCAGCCCTCCTAAGGGCTCCTGCGGAAGAGAAACGCCGTCACTCTGAACATCCCCGCTTCCGTCGGCTCTCGTCCGCAGGCACTCGTCTTCTCTGCAGCCTTGCCAGCTGCTCTCCTCCATGACCTCATGACACCTGCCTGCTCCTGGCCAATCCCGTTGCTCTCGTGCCATGACCTCACAAGCGGCAGCCCGACTGTCTTGGCTTCGCCGGCCTCTGCTAGCCCTTCCCGCCGCCCGAGCTCTCGGCCGGGCCGCTTTGGACTCGGGGAGGCACTTGATGACGTCACAGTGTATGCCCGACGACTGCCGCAAGGCACTCGGGTCGCTGCCATGGAAACGGCATCACAATCCACCTCCCAGCCACGCCCGGCCCCTTCACCTTCCTCTGCGTCTCCCCTCTCGCAAGCTCTGCAGCACTGCCCTTGGAGTGGAAATCCGGCCTCCTGAGGGCCAAGTTCCACCAGCCAAGCAGCACCGTCCCTACCTTCCCGGCAGAACTTACCTGCGGGCTCACGCAGCCCCACGCTCCCTCCACTGCGAGCCTGCCCTTTGGGCGTGCCCGCGCTCACACACACACACACACACACACCCTCCCCCGCCCCCAGAGTGAGCCCAAACACCCAGACACGCCCCGCCCCCAGAGTGAGCCCAAACACACCCACACGCCCCGCCCCCAGAGTGAGCCCAGGAAAGGTCAAAGTGAGACAACACATGGCTCGAGAGAAAGGCACTTTCATAGGCAAAGCAGGAGCTGCACACGCAAACCATGCAAAAGGAGGCCTTCCTTCACTGCCTCCCACCACCAGCAGGCCCATGTTTCGCCATTGAAAGGAAAGCAGGGCTTCAGCCCTCCTAAGGGCTCCTGCGGAAGAGAAACGCCGTCACTCTGAACATCCCCGCTTCCGTCGGCTCTCGTCCGCAGGCACTCGTCTTCTCTGCAGCCTTGCCAGCTGCTCTCCTCCATGACCTCATGACACCTGCCTGCTCCTGGCCAATCCCGTTGCTCTCGTGCCATGACCTCACAAGCGGCAGCCCGACTGTCTTGGCTTCGCCGGCCTCTGCTAGCCCTTCCCGCCGCCCGAGCTCTCGGCCGGGCCGCTTTGGACTCGGGGAGGCACTTGATGACGTCACAGTGTATGCCCGACGACTGCCGCAAGGCACTCGGGTCGCTGCCGTGGAAACGGCATCACAATCCACCTCCCAGCCACGCCCGGCCCCTTCACCTTCCTCTGCGTCTCCCCTCTCGCAAGCTCTGCAGCACTGCCCTTGCAGTGGAAATCCGGCCTCCTGAGGGCCAAGTTCCACCAGCCAAGCAGCACCGTCCCTACCTTCCCGGCAGAACTTACCTGCGGGCTCACGCAGCCCCACGCTCCCTCCACTGCGAGCCTGCCCTTTGGGCGTGCCCGCGCTCACACACACACACACACACACACCCCCTCCCCCGCCCCCAGAGTGAGCCCAAACACACAGACACGCCCCGCCCCCAGAGTGAGCCCAAACACACCCACACGCCCCGCCCCCAGAGTGAGCCCAGGAAAGGTCAAAGTGAGACAACACATGGCTCGAGAGAAAGGCACTTTCGTAGGCAAAGCAGGAGCTGCACACGCAAACCATGCAAAAGGAGGCCTTCCTTCACTGCCTCCCACCACCAGCAGGCCCATGTTTCGCCATTGAAAGGAAAGCAGGGCTTCAGCCCTCCTAAGGGCTCCTGCGGAAGAGAAACGCCGTCACTCTGAACATCCCCGCTTCCGTCGGCTCTCGTCCGCAGGCACTCGTCTTCTCTGCAGCCTTCCCAGCTGCTCTCCTCCATGACCTCATGACACCTGCCTGCTCCTGGCCAATCCCGTTGCTCTCGTGCCATGACCTCACAAGCGGCAGCCCGACTGTCTTGGCTTCGCCGGCCTCTGCTAGCCCTTCCCGCCGCCTCAGCTCTCGGCCGGGCCGCTTTGGACTCGGTGAGGCACTTGATGACGTCACAGTGTATGCCCGACGACTGCCGCAAGGCACTCGGGTCGCTGCCGTGGAAACGGCATCACAATCCACCTCCCAGCCACGCCCGGCCCCTTCACCTTCCTCTGCGTCTCCCCTCTCGCAAGCTCTGCGGCACTGCCCTTGCAGTGGAAATCCGGCCTCCTGAGGGCCAAGTTCCACCAGCCAAGCAGCACCGTCCCTACCTTCCCGGCAGAACTTACCTGCGGGCTCACGCAGCCCCACGCTCCCTCCACTGCGAGCCTGCCCTTTGGGCGTGCCCGCGCTCACACACACACACACACACACACCCTCCCCCGCCCCCAGAGTGAGCCCAAACACCCAGACACGCCCCGCCCCAAGAGTGAGCCCAAACACACCCACACGCCCCGCCCCCAGAGTGAGCCCAGGAAAGGTCAAAGTGAGACAACACATGGCTCGAGAGAAAGGCACTTTCATAGGCAAAGCAGGAGCTGCACACGCAAACCATGCAAAAGGAGGCCTTCCTTCCCTGCCTCCCACCACCAGCAGGCCCATGTTTCGCCATTGAAAGGAAAGCAGGGCTTCAGCCCTCCTAAGGGCTCCTGCGGAAGAGAAACGCCGTCACTCTGAACATCCCCGCTTCCGTCGGCTCTCGTCCGCAGGCACTTGTCTTCTCTGCAGCCTTGCCAGCTGCTCTCCTCCATGACCTCATGACACCTGCCTGCTCCTGGCCAATCCCGTTGCTCTCGTGCCATGACCTCACAAGCGGCAGCCCGACTGTCTTGGCTTCGCCGGCCTCTGCTAGCCCTTCCCGCCGCCCGAGCTCTCGGCCGGGCCGCTTTGGACTCGGGGAGGCACTTGATGACGTCACAGTGTCTGCCCGACGACTGCCGCAAGGCACTCGGGTCGCTGCCATGGAAACGGCATCACAATCCACCTCCCAGCCACGCCCGGCCCCTTCACCTTCCTCTGCGTCTCCCCTCTCGCAAGCTCTGCGGCACTGCCCTTGCAGTGGAAATCCGGCCTCCTGAGGGCCAAGTTCCACCAGCCAAGCAGCACCGTCCCTACCTTCCCGGCAGAACTTACCTGCGGGCTCACGCAGCCCCACGCTCCCTCCACTGCGAGCCTGCCCTTTGGGCGTGCCCGCGCTCACACACACACACACACACACACCCTCCCCCGCCCCCAGAGTGAGCCCAAACACCCAGACACGCCCCGCCCCAAGAGTGAGCCCAAACACACCCACACGCCCCGCCCCCAGAGTGAGCCCAGGAAAGGTCAAAGTGAGACAACACATGGCTCGAGAGAAAGGCACTTTTGTAGGCAAAGCAGGAGCTGCACACGCAAACCATGCAAAAGGAGGCCTTCCTTCACTGCCTCCCACCACCAGCAGGCCCATGTTTCGCCATTGAAAGGAAAGCAGGGCTTCAGCCCTCCTAAGGGCTCCTGCGGAAGAGAAACGCCGTCACTCTGAACATCCCCGCTTCCGTCGGCTCTCGTCCGCAGGCACTCGTCTTCTCTGCAGCCTTCCCAGCTGCTCTCCTCCATGACCTCATGACACCTGCCTGCTCCTGGCCAATCCCGTTGCTCTCGTGCCATGACCTCACAAGCGGCAGCCCGACTCTCTTGGCTTCGCCGGCCTCTGCTAGCCCTTCCCGCCGCCCGAGCTCTCGGCCGGGCCGCTTTGGACTCGGGGAGGCACTTGATGACGTCACAGTGTATGCCCGACGACTGCCGCAAGGCACTCGGGTCGCTGCCATGGAAACGGCATCACAATCCACCTCCCAGCCACGCCCGTCCCCTTCACCTTCCTCTGCGTCTCCCCTCTCGCAAGCTCTGCAGCACTGCCCTTGGAGTGGAAATCCGGCCTCCTGAGGGCCAAGTTCCACCAGCCAAGCAGCACCGTCCCTACCTTCCCGGCAGAACTTACCTGCGGGCTCACGCAGCCCCACGCTCCCTCCACTGCGAGCCTGCCCTTTGGGCGTGCCCGCGCTCACACACACACACACACACACCCTCCCCCGCCCCCAGAGTGAGCCCAAACACACAGACACGCCCCGCCCCCAGAGTGAGCCCAAACACACCCACACGCCCCGCCCCCAGAGTGAGCCCAGGAAAGGTCAAAGTGAGACAACACATGGCTCGAGAGAAAGGCACTTTCGTAGGCAAAGCAGGAGCTGCACACGCAAACCATGCAAAAGGAGGCCTTCCTTCACTGCCTCCCACCACCAGCAGGCCCATGTTTCGCCATTGAAAGGAAAGCAGGGCTTCAGCCCTCCTAAGGGCTCCTGCGGAAGAGAAACGCCGTCACTCTGAACATCCCCGCTTCCGTCGGCTCTCGTCCGCAGGCACTCGTCTTCTCTGCAGCCTTGCCAGCTGCTCTCCTCCATGACCTCATGACACCTGCCTGCTCCTGGCCAATCCCGTTGCTCTCGTGCCATGACCTCACAAGCGGCAGCCCGACTCTCTTGGCTTCGCCGGCCTCTGCTAGCCCTTCCCGCCGCCTCAGCTCTCGGCCGGGCCGCTTTGGACTCGGTGAGGCACTTGATGACGTCACAGTGTCTGCCCGACGACTGCCGCAAGGCACTCGGGTCGCTGCCGTGGAAACGGCATCACAATCCACCTCCCAGCCACGCCCGGCCCCTTCACCTTCCTCTGCGTCTCCCCTCTCGCAAGCTCTGCGGCACTGCCCTTGCAGTGGAAATCCGGCCTCCTGAGGGCCAAGTTCCACCAGCCAAGCAGCACCGTCCCTACCTTCCCGGCAGAACTTACCTGCGGGCTCACGCAGCCCCACGCTCCCTCCACTGCGAGCCTGCCCTTTGGGCGTGCCCGCGCTCACACACACACACACACACACACCCTCCCCCGCCCCCAGAGTGAGCCCAAACACCCAGACACGCCCCGCCCCAAGAGTGAGCCCAAACACACCCACACGCCCCGCCCCCAGAGTGAGCCCAGGAAAGGTCAAAGTGAGACAACACATGGCTCGAGAGAAAGGCACTTTCATAGGCAAAGCAGGAGCTGCACACGCAAACCATGCAAAAGGAGGCCTTCCTTCCCTGCCTCCCACCACCAGCAGGCCCATGTTTCGCCATTGAAAGGAAAGCAGGGCTTCAGCCCTCCTAAGGGCTCCTGCGGAAGAGAAACGCCGTCACTCTGAACATCCCCGCTTCCGTCGGCTCTCGTCCGCAGGCACTTGTCTTCTCTGCAGCCTTGCCAGCTGCTCTCCTCCATGACCTCATGACACCTGCCTGCTCCTGGCCAATCCCGTTGCTCTCGTGCCATGACCTCACAAGCGGCAGCCCGACTGTCTTGGCTTCGCCGGCCTCTGCTAGCCCTTCCCGCCGCCCGAGCTCTCGGCCGGGCCGCTTTGGACTCGGGGAGGCACTTGATGACGTCACAGTGTCTGCCCGACGACTGCCGCAAGGCACTCGGGTCGCTGCCATGGAAACGGCATCACAATCCACCTCCCAGCCACGCCCGGCCCCTTCACCTTCCTCTGCGTCTCCCCTCTCGCAAGCTCTGCGGCACTGCCCTTGCAGTGGAAATCCGGCCTCCTGAGGGCCAAGTTCCACCAGCCAAGCAGCACCGTCCCTACCTTCCCGGCAGAACTTACCTGCGGGCTCACGCAGCCCCACGCTCCCTCCACTGCGAGCCTGCCCTTTGGGCGTGCCCGCGCTCACACACACACACACACACACACACACCCCGTCCCCCCCTCCCCCGCCCCCAGAGTGAGCCCAAACACACAGACACGCCCCCCCCCCCCCCGCCCCCAGAGTGAGCCCAAACACACCCACACGCCCCGCCCCCAGAGTGAGCCCAGGAAAGGTCAAAGTGAGACAACACATGGCTCGAGAGAAAGGCACTTTCATAGGCAAAGCAGGAGCTGCACACGCAAACAATGCAAAAGGAGGCCTTCCTTCACTGCCTCCCACCACCAGCAGGCCCATGTTTAGCCATTGAAAGGAAAGCAGGGCTTCAGCCCTCCTAAGGGCTCCTGCGGAAGAGAAACGCCGTCACTCTGAACATCCCCGCTTCCGTCGGCTCTCGTCCGCAGGCACTCGTCTTCTCTGCAGCCTTCCCAGCTGCTCTCCTCCATGACCTCATGACACCTGCCTGCTCCTGGCCAATCCCGTTGCTCTCGTGCCATGACCTCACAAGCGGCAGCCCGACTGTCTTGGCTTCGCCGGCCTCTGCTAGCCCTTCCCGCCGCCCGAGCTCTCGGCCGGGCCGCTTTGGACTCGGGGAGGCACTTGATGACGTCACAGTGTCTGCCCGACGACTGCCGCAAGGCACTCGGGTCGCTGCCATGGAAACGGCATCACAATCCACCTCCCAGCCACGCCCGGCCCCTTCACCTTCCTCTGCGTCTCCCCTCTCGCAAGCTCTGCGGCACTGCCCTTGCAGTGGAAATCCGGCCTCCTGAGGGCCAAGTTCCACCAGCCAAGCAGCACCGTCCCTACCTTCCCGGCAGAACTTACCTGCGGGCTCACGCAGCCCCACGCTCCCTCCACTGCGAGCCTGCCCTTTGGGCGTGCCCGCGCTCACACACACACACACACACACACCCTCCCCCGCCCCCAGAGTGAGCCCAAACACCCAGACACGCCCCGCCCCAAGAGTGAGCCCAAACACACCCACACGCCCCGCCCCCAGAGTGAGCCCAGGAAAGGTCAAAGTGAGACAACACATGGCTCGAGAGAAAGGCACTTTCGTAGGCAAAGCAGGAGCTGCACACGCAAACCATGCAAAAGGAGGCCTTCCTTCACTGCCTCCCACCACCAGCAGGCCCATGTTTCGCCATTGAAAGGAAAGCAGGGCTTCAGCCCTCCTAAGGGCTCCTGCGGAAGAGAAACGCCGTCACTCTGAACATCCCCGCTTCCGTCGGCTCTCGTCCGCAGGCACTCGTCTTCTCTGCAGCCTTGCCAGCTGCTCTCCTCCATGACCTCATGACACCTGCCTGCTCCTGGCCAATCCCGTTGCTCTCGTGCCATGACCTCACAAGCGGCAGCCCGACTGTCTTGGCTTCGCCGGCCTCTGCTAGCCCTTCCCGCCGCCCGAGCTCTCGGCCGGGCCGCTTTGGACTCGGGGAGGCACTTGATGACGTCACAGTGTATGCCCGACGACTGCCGCAAGGCACTCGGGTCGCTGCCATGGAAACGGCATCACAATCCACCTCCCAGCCACGCCCGGCCCCTTCACCTTCCTCTGCGTCTCCCCTCTCGCAAGCTCTGCAGCACTGCCCTTGGAGTGGAAATCCGGCCTCCTGAGGGCCAAGTTCCACCAGCCAAGCAGCACCGTCCCTACCTTCCCGGCAGAACTTACCTGCGGGCTCACGCAGCCCCACGCTCCCTCCACTGCGAGCCTGCCCTTTGGGCGTGCCCGCGCTCACACACACACACACACACACACCCTCCCCCGCCCCCAGAGTGAGCCCAAACACCCAGACACGCCCCGCCCCCAGAGTGAGCCCAAACACACCCACACGCCCCGCCCCCAGAGTGAGCCCAGGAAAGGTCAAAGTGAGACAACACATGGCTCGAGAGAAAGGCACTTTCATAGGCAAAGCAGGAGCTGCACACGCAAACCATGCAAAAGGAGGCCTTCCTTCACTGCCTCCCACCACCAGCAGGCCCATGTTTCGCCATTGAAAGGAAAGCAGGGCTTCAGCCCTCCTAAGGGCTCCTGCGGAAGAGAAACGCCGTCACTCTGAACATCCCCGCTTCCGTCGGCTCTCGTCCGCAGGCACTCGTCTTCTCTGCAGCCTTCCCAGCTGCTCTCCTCCATGACCTCATGACACCTGCCTGCTCCTGGCCAATCCCGTTGCTCTCGTGCCATGACCTCACAAGCGGCAGCCCGACTGTCTTGGCTTCGCCGGCCTCTGCTAGCCCTTCCCGCCGCCTCAGCTCTCGGCCGGGCCGCTTTGGACTCGGGGAGGCACTTGATGACGTCACAGTGTATGCCCGACGACTGCCGCAAGGCACTCGGGTCGCTGCCGTGGAAACGGCATCACAATCCACCTCCCAGCCACGCCCGTCCCCTTCACCTTCCTCTGCGTCTCCCCTCTCGCAAGCTCTGCAGCACTGCCCTTGGAGTGGAAATCCGGCCTCCTGAGGGCCAAGTTCCACCAGCCAAGCAGCACCGTCCCTACCTTCCCGGCAGAACTTACCTGCGGGCTCACGCAGCCCCACGCTCCCTCCACTGCGAGCCTGCCCTTTGGGCGTGCCCGCGCTCACACACACACACACACACACCCTCCCCCGCCCCCAGAGTGAGCCCAAACACACAGACACGCCCCGCCCCCAGAGTGAGCCCAAACACACCCACACGCCCCGCCCCCAGAGTGAGCCCAGGAAAGGTCAAAGTGAGACAACACATGGCTCGAGAGAAAGGCACTTTCGTAGGCAAAGCAGGAGCTGCACACGCAAACCATGCAAAAGGAGGCCTTCCTTCACTGCCTCCCACCACCAGCAGGCCCATGTTTCACCATTGAAAGGAAAGCAGGGCTTCAGCCCTCCTAAGGGCTCCTGCGGAAGAGAAACGCCGTCACTCTGAACATCCCCGCTTCCGTCGGCTCTCGTCCGCAGGCACTCGTCTTCTCTGCAGCCTTGCCAGCTGCTCTCCTCCATGACCTCATGACACCTGCCTGCTCCTGGCCAATCCCGTTGCTCTCGTGCCATGACCTCACAAGCGGCAGCCCGACTGTCTTGGCTTCGCCGGCCTCTGCTAGCCCTTCCCGCCGCCTCAGCTCTCGGCCGGGCCGCTTTGGACTCGGTGAGGCACTTGATGACGTCACAGTGTCTGCCCGACGACTGCCGCAAGGCACTCGGGTCGCTGCCGTGGAAACGGCATCACAATCCACCTCCCAGCCACGCCCGGCCCCTTCACCTTCCTCTGCGTCTCCCCTCTCGCAAGCTCTGCGGCACTGCCCTTGCAGTGGAAATCCGGCCTCCTGAGGGCCAAGTTCCACCAGCCAAGCAGCACCGTCCCTACCTTCCCGGCAGAACTTACCTGCGGGCTCACGCAGCCCCACGCTCCCTCCACTGCGAGCCTGCCCTTTGGGCGTGCCCGCGCTCACACACACACACACACACACACCCTCCCCCGCCCCCAGAGTGAGCCCAAACACCCAGACACGCCCCGCCCCAAGAGTGAGCCCAAACACACCCACACGCCCCGCCCCCAGAGTGAGCCCAGGAAAGGTCAAAGTGAGACAACACATGGCTCGAGAGAAAGGCACTTTCATAGGCAAAGCAGGAGCTGCACACGCAAACCATGCAAAAGGAGGCCTTCCTTCCCTGCCTCCCACCACCAGCAGGCCCATGTTTCGCCATTGAAAGGAAAGCAGGGCTTCAGCCCTCCTAAGGGCTCCTGCGGAAGAGAAACGCCGTCACTCTGAACATCCCCGCTTCCGTCGGCTCTCGTCCGCAGGCACTTGTCTTCTCTGCAGCCTTGCCAGCTGCTCTCCTCCATGACCTCATGACACCTGCCTGCTCCTGGCCAATCCCGTTGCTCTCGTGCCATGACCTCACAAGCGGCAGCCCGACTGTCTTGGCTTCGCCGGCCTCTGCTAGCCCTTCCCGCCGCCCGAGCTCTCGGCCGGGCCGCTTTGGACTCGGGGAGGCACTTGATGACGTCACAGTGTCTGCCCGACGACTGCCGCAAGGCACTCGGGTCGCTGCCATGGAAACGGCATCACAATCCACCTCCCAGCCACGCCCGGCCCCTTCACCTTCCTCTGCGTCTCCCCTCTCGCAAGCTCTGCGGCACTGCCCTTGCAGTGGAAATCCGGCCTCCTGAGGGCCAAGTTCCACCAGCCAAGCAGCACCGTCCCTACCTTCCCGGCAGAACTTACCTGCGGGCTCACGCAGCCCCACGCTCCCTCCACTGCGAGCCTGCCCTTTGGGCGTGCCCGCGCTCACACACACACACACACACACACACACACCCCGTCCCCCCCTCCCCCGCCCCCAGAGTGAGCCCAAACACACAGACACGCCCCCCCCCCCCCCGCCCCCAGAGTGAGCCCAAACACACCCACACGCCCCGCCCCCAGAGTGAGCCCAGGAAAGGTCAAAGTGAGACAACACATGGCTCGAGAGAAAGGCACTTTCATAGGCAAAGCAGGAGCTGCACACGCAAACAATGCAAAAGGAGGCCTTCCTTCACTGCCTCCCACCACCAGCAGGCCCATGTTTAGCCATTGAAAGGAAAGCAGGGCTTCAGCCCTCCTAAGGGCTCCTGCGGAAGAGAAACGCCGTCACTCTGAACATCCCCGCTTCCGTCGGCTCTCGTCCGCAGGCACTCGTCTTCTCTGCAGCCTTGCCAGCTGCTCTCCTCCATGACCTCATGACACCTGCCTGCTCCTGGCCAATCCCGTTGCTCTCGTGCCATGACCTCACAAGCGGCAGCCCGACTGTCTTGGCTTCGCCGGCCTCTGCTAGCCCTTCCCGCCGCCTCAGCTCTCGGCCGGGCCGCTTTGGACTCGGGGAGGCACTTGATGACGTCACAGTGTCTGCCCGACGACTGCCGCAAGGCACTCGGGTCGCTGCCGTGGAAACGGCATCACAATCCACCTCCCAGCCACGCCCGGCCCCTTCACCTTCCTCTGCGTCTCCCCTCTCGCAAGCTCTGCGGCACTGCCCTTGCAGTGGAAATCCGGCCTCCTGAGGGCCAAGTTCCACCAGCCAAGCAGCACCGTCCCTACCTTCCCGGCAGAACTTACCTGCGGGCTCACGCAGCCCCACGCTCCCTCCACTGCGAGCCTGCCCTTTGGGCGTGCCCGCGCTCACACACACACACACACACACACCCTCCCCCGCCCCCAGAGTGAGCCCAAACACCCAGACACGCCCCGCCCCAAGAGTGAGCCCAAACACACCCACACGCCCCGCCCCCAGAGTGAGCCCAGGAAAGGTCAAAGTGAGACAACACATGGCTCGAGAGAAAGGCACTTTCATAGGCAAAGCAGGAGCTGCACACGCAAACCATGCAAAAGGAGGCCTTCCTTCACTGCCTCCCACCACCAGCAGGCCCATGTTTCGCCATTGAAAGGAAAGCAGGGCTTCAGCCCTCCTAAGGGCTCCTGCGGAAGAGAAACGCCGTCACTCTGAACATCCCCGCTTCCGTCGGCTCTCGTCCGCAGGCACTCGTCTTCTCTGCAGCCTTCCCAGCTGCTCTCCTCCATGACCTCATGACACCTGCCTGCTCCTGGCCAATCCCGTTGCTCTCGTGCCATGACCTCACAAGCGGCAGCCCGACTCTCTTGGCTTCGCCGGCCTCTGCTAGCCCTTCCCGCCGCCTCAGCTCTCGGCCGGGCCGCTTTGGACTCGGTGAGGCACTTGATGACGTCACAGTGTATGCCCGACGACTGCCACAAGGCACTCGGGTCGCTGCCATGGAAACGGCATCACAATCCACCTCCCAGCCACGCCCGGCCCCTTCACCTTCCTCTGCGTCTCCCCTCTCGCAAGCTCTGCGGCACTGCCCTTGCAGTGGAAATCCGGCCTCCTGAGGGCCAAGTTCCACCAGCCAAGCAGCACCGTCCCTACCTTCCCGGCAGAACTTACCTGCGGGCTCACGCAGCCCCACGCTCCCTCCACTGCGAGCCTGCCCTTTGGGCGTGCCCGCGCTCACACACACACACACACACACACACACCCCGTCCCCCCCTCCCCCGCCCCCAGAGTGAGCCCAAACACACAGACACGCCCCCCCCCCCCCCGCCCCCAGAGTGAGCCCAAACACACCCACACGCCCCGCCCCCAGAGTGAGCCCAGGAAAGGTCAAAGTGAGACAACACATGGCTCGAGAGAAAGGCACTTTCATAGGCAAAGCAGGAGCTGCACACGCAAACAATGCAAAAGGAGGCCTTCCTTCACTGCCTCCCACCACCAGCAGGCCCATGTTTAGCCATTGAAAGGAAAGCAGGGCTTCAGCCCTCCTAAGGGCTCCTGCGGAAGAGAAACGCCGTCACTCTGAACATCCCCGCTTCCGTCGGCTCTCGTCCGCAGGCACTCGTCTTCTCTGCAGCCTTGCCAGCTGCTCTCCTCCATGACCTCATGACACCTGCCTGCTCCTGGCCAATCCCGTTGCTCTCGTGCCATGACCTCACAAGCGGCAGCCCGACTGTCTTGGCTTCGCCGGCCTCTGCTAGCCCTTCCCGCCGCCTCAGCTCTCGGCCGGGCCGCTTTGGACTCGGTGAGGCACTTGATGACGTCACAGTGTCTGCCCGACGACTGCCACAAGGCACTCGGGTCGCTGCCGTGGAAACGGCATCACAATCCACCTCCCAGCCACGCCCGGCCCCTTCACCTTCCTCTGCGTCTCCCCTCTCGCAAGCTCTGCGGCACTGCCCTTGCAGTGGAAATCCGGCCTCCTGAGGGCCAAGTTCCACCAGCCAAGCAGCACCGTCCCTACCTTCCCGGCAGAACTTACCTGCGGGCTCACGCAGCCCCACGCTCCCTCCACTGCGAGCCTGCCCTTTGGGCGTGCCCGCGCTCACACACACACACACACACACCCCCTCCCCCGCCCCCAGAGTGAGCCCAAACACACAGACACGCCCCGCCCCCAGAGTGAGCCCAAACACACCCACACGCCCCGCCCCCAGAGTGAGCCCAGGAAAGGTCAAAGTGAGACAACACATGGCTCGAGAGAAAGGCACTTTCATAGGCAAAGCAGGAGCTGCACACGCAAACCATGCAAAAGGAGGCCTTCCTTCCCTGCCTCCCACCACCAGCAGGCCCGTGTTTCGCCATTGAAAGGAAAGCAGGGCTTCAGCCCTCCTAAGGGCTCCTGCGGAAGAGAAACGCCGTCACTCTGAACATCCCCGCTTCCGTCGGCTCTCGTCCGCAGGCACTCGTCTTCTCTGCAGCCTTGCCAGCTGCTCTCCTCCATGACCTCATGACACCTGCCTGCTCCTGGCCAATCCCGTTGCTCTCGTGCCATGACCTCACAAGCGGCAGCCCGACTGTCTTGGCTTCGCCGGCCTCTGCTAGCCCTTCCCGCCGCCCGAGCTCTCGGCCGGGCCGCTTTGGACTCGGGGAGGCACTTGATGACGTCACAGTGTCTGCCCGACGACTGCCGCAAGGCACTCGGGTCGCTGCCATGGAAACGGCATCACAATCCACCTCCCAGCCACGCCCGGCCCCTTCACCTTCCTCTGCGTCTCCCCTCTTGCAAGCTCTGCGGCACTGCCCTTGCAGTGGAAATCCGGCCTCCTGAGGGCCAAGTTCCACCAGCCAAGCAGCACCGTCCCTACCTTCCCGGCAGAACTTACCTGCGGGCTCACGCAGCCCCACGCTCCCTCCACTGCGAGCCTGCCCTTTGGGCGTGCCCGCGCTCACACACACACACACACACACACCCCCACCCCGTCCCCCCCTCCCCCGCCCCCAGAGTGAGCCCAAACACACAGACACGCCCCACCCCCCCCGCCCCCAGAGTGAGCCCAAACACACCCACACGCCCCGCCCCCAGAGTGAGCCCAGGAAAGGTCAAAGTGAGACAACACATGGCTCGAGAGAAAGGCACTTTCATAGGCAAAGCAGGAGCTGCACACGCAAACAATGCAAAAGGAGGCCTTCCTTCACTGCCTCCCACCACCAGCAGGCCCATGTTTCGCCATTGAAAGGAAAGCAGGGCTTCAGCCCTCCTAAGGGCTCCTGCGGAAGAGAAACGCCGTCACTCTGAACATCCCCGCTTCCGTCGGCTCTCGTCCGCAGGCACTTGTCTTCTCTGCAGCCTTGCCAGCTGCTCTCCTCCATGACCTCATGACACCTGCCTGCTCCTGGCCAATCCCGTTGCTCTCGTGCCATGACCTCACAAGCGGCAGCCCGACTGTCTTGGCTTCGCCGGCCTCTGCTAGCCCTTCCCGCCGCCCGAGCTCTCGGCCGGGCCGCTTTGGACTCGGTGAGGCACTTGATGACGTCACAGTGTCTGCCCGACGACTGCCGCAAGGCACTCGGGTCGCTGCCATGGAAACGGCATCACAATCCACCTCCCAGCCACGCCCGGCCCCTTCACCTTCCTCTGCGTCTCCCCTCTCGCAAGCTCTGCGGCACTGCCCTTGCAGTGGAAATCCGGCCTCCTGAGGGCCAAGTTCCACCAGCCAAGCAGCACCGTCCCTACCTTCCCGGCAGAACTTACCTGCGGGCTCACGCAGCCCCACGCTCCCTCCACTGCGAGCCTGCCCTTTGGGCGTGCCCGCGCTCACACACACACACACACACACACACACCCCGTCCCCCCCCTCCCCCGCCCCCAGAGTGAGCCCAAACACACAGACACGCCCCCCCCCCCCCCGCCCCCAGAGTGAGCCCAAACACACCCACACGCCCCGCCCCCAGAGTGAGCCCAGGAAAGGTCAAAGTGAGACAACACATGGCTCGAGAGAAAGGCACTTTCGTAGGCAAAGCAGGAGCTGCACACGCAAACCATGCAAAAGGAGGCCTTCCTTCACTGCCTCCCACCACCAGCAGGCCCATGTTTCGCCATTGAAAGGAAAGCAGGGCTTCAGCCCTCCTAAGGGCTCCTGCGGAAGAGAAACGCCGTCACTCTGAACATCCCCGCTTCCGTCGGCTCTCGTCCGCAGGCACTCGTCTTCTCTGCAGCCTTGCCAGCTGCTCTCCTCCATGACCTCATGACACCTGCCTGCTCCTGGCCAATCCCGTTGCTCTCGTGCCATGACCTCACAAGCGGCAGCCCGACTGTCTTGGCTTCGCCGGCCTCTGCTAGCCCTTCCCGCCGCCCGAGCTCTCGGCCGGGCCGCTTTGGACTCGGGGAGGCACTTGATGACGTCACAGTGTATGCCCGACGACTGCCGCAAGGCACTCGGGTCGCTGCCATGGAAACGGCATCACAATCCACCTCCCAGCCACGCCCGGCCCCTTCACCTTCCTCTGCGTCTCCCCTCTCGCAAGCTCTGCGGCACTGCCCTTGCAGTGGAAATCCGGCCTCCTGAGGGCCAAGTTCCACCAGCCAAGCAGCACCGTCCCTACCTTCCCGGCAGAACTTACCTGCGGGCTCACGCAGCCCCACGCTCCCTCCACTGCGAGCCTGCCCTTTGGGCGTGCCCGCGCTCACACACACACACACACACACACCCTCCCCCGCCCCCAGAGTGAGCCCAAACACCCAGACACGCCCCGCCCCCAGAGTGAGCCCAAACACACCCACACGCCCCGCCCCCAGAGTGAGCCCAGGAAAGGTCAAAGTGAGACAACACATGGCTCGAGAGAAAGGCACTTTCATAGGCAAAGCAGGAGCTGCACACGCAAACCATGCAAAAGGAGGCCTTCCTTCACTGCCTCCCACCACCAGCAGGCCCATGTTTCGCCATTGAAAGGAAAGCAGGGCTTCAGCCCTCCTAAGGGCTCCTGCGGAAGAGAAACGCCGTCACTCTGAACATCCCCGCTTCCGTCGGCTCTCGTCCGCAGGCACTCGTCTTCTCTGCAGCCTTCCCAGCTGCTCTCCTCCATGACCTCATGACACCTGCCTGCTCCTGGCCAATCCCGTTGCTCTCGTGCCATGACCTCACAAGCGGCAGCCCGACTGTCTTGGCTTCGCCGGCCTCTGCTAGCCCTTCCCGCCGCCCGAGCTCTCGGCCGGGCCGCTTTGGACTCGGGGAGGCACTTGATGACGTCACAGTGTATGCCCGACGACTGCCGCAAGGCACTCGGGTCGCTGCCGTGGAAACGGCATCACAATCCACCTCCCAGCCACGCCCGTCCCCTTCACCTTCCTCTGCGTCTCCCCTCTCGCAAGCTCTGCAGCACTGCCCTTGGAGTGGAAATCCGGCCTCCTGAGGGCCAAGTTCCACCAGCCAAGCAGCACCGTCCCTACCTTCCCGGCAGAACTTACCTGCGGGCTCACGCAGCCCCACGCTCCCTCCACTGCGAGCCTGCCCTTTGGGCGTGCCCGCGCTCACACACACACACACACACACCCTCCCCCGCCCCCAGAGTGAGCCCAAACACACAGACACGCCCCGCCCCCAGAGTGAGCCCAAACACACCCACACGCCCCGCCCCCAGAGTGAGCCCAGGAAAGGTCAAAGTGAGACAACACATGGCTCGAGAGAAAGGCACTTTCGTAGGCAAAGCAGGAGCTGCACACGCAAACCATGCAAAAGGAGGCCTTCCTTCACTGCCTCCCACCACCAGCAGGCCCATGTTTCGCCATTGAAAGGAAAGCAGGGCTTCAGCCCTCCTAAGGGCTCCTGCGGAAGAGAAACGCCGTCACTCTGAACATCCCCGCTTCCGTCGGCTCTCGTCCGCAGGCACTCGTCTTCTCTGCAGCCTTGCCAGCTGCTCTCCTCCATGACCTCATGACACCTGCCTGCTCCTGGCCAATCCCGTTGCTCTCGTGCCATGACCTCACAAGCGGCAGCCCGACTGTCTTGGCTTCGCCGGCCTCTGCTAGCCCTTCCCGCCGCCTCAGCTCTCGGCCGGGCCGCTTTGGACTCGGTGAGGCACTTGATGACGTCACAGTGTCTGCCCGACGACTGCCGCAAGGCACTCGGGTCGCTGCCGTGGAAACGGCATCACAATCCACCTCCCAGCCACGCCCGGCCCCTTCACCTTCCTCTGCGTCTCCCCTCTCGCAAGCTCTGCGGCACTGCCCTTGCAGTGGAAATCCGGCCTCCTGAGGGCCAAGTTCCACCAGCCAAGCAGCACCGTCCCTACCTTCCCGGCAGAACTTACCTGCGGGCTCACGCAGCCCCACGCTCCCTCCACTGCGAGCCTGCCCTTTGGGCGTGCCCGCGCTCACACACACACACACACACACACCCTCCCCCGCCCCCAGAGTGAGCCCAAACACCCAGACACGCCCCGCCCCAAGAGTGAGCCCAAACACACCCACACGCCCCGCCCCCAGAGTGAGCCCAGGAAAGGTCAAAGTGTGAGACAACACATGGCTCGAGAGAAAGGCACTTTCATAGGCAAAGCAGGAGCTGCACACGCAAACCATGCAAAAGGAGGCCTTCCTTCCCTGCCTCCCACCACCAGCAGGCCCATGTTTCGCCATTGAAAGGAAAGCAGGGCTTCAGCCCTCCTAAGGGCTCCTGCGGAAGAGAAACGCCGTCACTCTGAACATCCCCGCTTCCGTCGGCTCTCGTCCGCAGGCACTTGTCTTCTCTGCAGCCTTGCCAGCTGCTCTCCTCCATGACCTCATGACACCTGCCTGCTCCTGGCCAATCCCGTTGCTCTCGTGCCATGACCTCACAAGCGGCAGCCCGACTGTCTTGGCTTCGCCGGCCTCTGCTAGCCCTTCCCGCCGCCCGAGCTCTCGGCCGGGCCGCTTTGGACTCGGGGAGGCACTTGATGACGTCACAGTGTCTGCCCGACGACTGCCGCAAGGCACTCGGGTCGCTGCCATGGAAACGGCATCACAATCCACCTCCCAGCCACGCCCGGCCCCTTCACCTTCCTCTGCGTCTCCCCTCTCGCAAGCTCTGCGGCACTGCCCTTGCAGTGGAAATCCGGCCTCCTGAGGGCCAAGTTCCACCAGCCAAGCAGCACCGTCCCTACCTTCCCGGCAGAACTTACCTGCGGGCTCACGCAGCCCCACGCTCCCTCCACTGCGAGCCTGCCCTTTGGGCGTGCCCGCGCTCACACACACACACACACACACACACACCCCGTCCCCCCCTCCCCCGCCCCCAGAGTGAGCCCAAACACACAGACACGCCCCCCCCCCCCCCGCCCCCAGAGTGAGCCCAAACACACCCACACGCCCCGCCCCCAGAGTGAGCCCAGGAAAGGTCAAAGTGAGACAACACATGGCTCGAGAGAAAGGCACTTTCATAGGCAAAGCAGGAGCTGCACACGCAAACAATGCAAAAGGAGGCCTTCCTTCACTGCCTCCCACCACCAGCAGGCCCATGTTTAGCCATTGAAAGGAAAGCAGGGCTTCAGCCCTCCTAAGGGCTCCTGCGGAAGAGAAACGCCGTCACTCTGAACATCCCCGCTTCCGTCGGCTCTCGTCCGCAGGCACTCGTCTTCTCTGCAGCCTTGCCAGCTGCTCTCCTCCATGACCTCATGACACCTGCCTGCTCCTGGCCAATCCCGTTGCTCTCGTGCCATGACCTCACAAGCGGCAGCCCGACTGTCTTGGCTTCGCCGGCCTCTGCTAGCCCTTCCCGCCGCCTCAGCTCTCGGCCGGGCCGCTTTGGACTCGGGGAGGCACTTGATGACGTCACAGTGTCTGCCCGACGACTGCCGCAAGGCACTCGGGTCGCTGCCGTGGAAACGGCATCACAATCCACCTCCCAGCCACGCCCGTCCCCTTCACCTTCCTCTGCGTCTCCCCTCTCGCAAGCTCTGCGGCACTGCCCTTGCAGTGGAAATCCGGCCTCCTGAGGGCCAAGTTCCACCAGCCAAGCAGCACCGTCCCTACCTTCCCGGCAGAACTTACCTGCGGGCTCACGCAGCCCCACGCTCCCTCCACTGCGAGCCTGCCCTTTGGGCGTGCCCGCGCTCACACACACACACACACACACACCCTCCCCCGCCCCCAGAGTGAGCCCAAACACCCAGACACGCCCCGCCCCAAGAGTGAGCCCAAACACACCCACACGCCCCGCCCCCAGAGTGAGCCCAGGAAAGGTCAAAGTGAGACAACACATGGCTCGAGAGAAAGGCACTTTCATAGGCAAAGCAGGAGCTGCACACGCAAACCATGCAAAAGGAGGCCTTCCTTCACTGCCTCCCACCACCAGCAGGCCCATGTTTCGCCATTGAAAGGAAAGCAGGGCTTCAGCCCTCCTAAGGGCTCCTGCGGAAGAGAAACGCCGTCACTCTGAACATCCCCGCTTCCGTCGGCTCTCGTCCGCAGGCACTCGTCTTCTCTGCAGCCTTCCCAGCTGCTCTCCTCCATGACCTCATGACACCTGCCTGCTCCTGGCCAATCCCGTTGCTCTCGTGCCATGACCTCACAAGCGGCAGCCCGACTCTCTTGGCTTCGCCGGCCTCTGCTAGCCCTTCCCGCCGCCTCAGCTCTCGGCCGGGCCGCTTTGGACTCGGTGAGGCACTTGATGACGTCACAGTGTATGCCCGACGACTGCCACAAGGCACTCGGGTCGCTGCCATGGAAACGGCATCACAATCCACCTCCCAGCCACGCCCGGCCCCTTCACCTTCCTCTGCGTCTCCCCTCTCGCAAGCTCTGCGGCACTGCCCTTGGAGTGGAAATCCGGCCTCCTGAGGGCCAAGTTCCACCAGCCAAGCAGCACCGTCCCTACCTTCCCGGCAGAACTTACCTGCGGGCTCACGCAGCCCCACGCTCCCTCCACTGCGAGCCTGCCCTTTGGGCGTGCCCGCGCTCACACACACACACACACACACACACACCCCGTCCCCCCCTCCCCCGCCCCCAGAGTGAGCCCAAACACACAGACACGCCCCCCCCCCCCCGCCCCCAGAGTGAGCCCAAACACACCCACACGCCCCGCCCCCAGAGTGAGCCCAGGAAAGGTCAAAGTGAGACAACACATGGCTCGAGAGAAAGGCACTTTCATAGGCAAAGCAGGAGCTGCACACGCAAACAATGCAAAAGGAGGCCTTCCTTCACTGCCTCCCACCACCAGCAGGCCCATGTTTAGCCATTGAAAGGAAAGCAGGGCTTCAGCCCTCCTAAGGGCTCCTGCGGAAGAGAAACGCCGTCACTCTGAACATCCCCGCTTCCGTCGGCTCTCGTCCGCAGGCACTCGTCTTCTCTGCAGCCTTGCCAGCTGCTCTCCTCCATGACCTCATGACACCTGCCTGCTCCTGGCCAATCCCGTTGCTCTCGTGCCATGACCTCACAAGCGGCAGCCCGACTGTCTTGGCTTCGCCGGCCTCTGCTAGCCCTTCCCGCCGCCTCAGCTCTCGGCCGGGCCGCTTTGGACTCGGTGAGGCACTTGATGACGTCACAGTGTCTGCCCGACGACTGCCACAAGGCACTCGGGTCGCTGCCGTGGAAACGGCATCACAATCCACCTCCCAGCCACGCCCGGCCCCTTCACCTTCCTCTGCGTCTCCCCTCTCGCAAGCTCTGCGGCACTGCCCTTGCAGTGGAAATCCGGCCTCCTGAGGGCCAAGTTCCACCAGCCAAGCAGCACCGTCCCTACCTTCCCGGCAGAACTTACCTGCGGGCTCACGCAGCCCCACGCTCCCTCCACTGCGAGCCTGCCCTTTGGGCGTGCCCGCGCTCACACACACACACACACACACCCCCTCCCCCGCCCCCAGAGTGAGCCCAAACACACAGACACGCCCCGCCCCCAGAGTGAGCCCAAACACACCCACACGCCCCGCCCCCAGAGTGAGCCCAGGAAAGGTCAAAGTGAGACAACACATGGCTCGAGAGAAAGGCACTTTCATAGGCAAAGCAGGAGCTGCACACGCAAACCATGCAAAAGGAGGCCTTCCTTCCCTGCCTCCCACCACCAGCAGGCCCGTGTTTCGCCATTGAAAGGAAAGCAGGGCTTCAGCCCTCCTAAGGGCTCCTGCGGAAGAGAAACGCCGTCACTCTGAACATCCCCGCTTCCGTCGGCTCTCGTCCGCAGGCACTCGTCTTCTCTGCAGCCTTCCCAGCTGCTCTCCTCCATGACCTCATGACACCTGCCTGCTCCTGGCCAATCCCGTTGCTCTCGTGCCATGACCTCACAAGCGGCAGCCCGACTCTCTTGGCTTCGCCGGCCTCTGCTAGCCCTTCCCGCCGCCTCAGCTCTCGGCCGGGCCGCTTTGGACTCGGTGAGGCACTTGATGACGTCACAGTGTCTGCCCGACGACTGCCGCAAGGCACTCGGGTCGCTGCCCGTGGAAACGGCATCACAATCCACCTCCCAGCCACGCCCGGCCCCTTCACCTTCCTCTGCGTCTCCCCTCTCGCAAGCTCTGCAGCACTGCCCTTGCAGTGGAAATCCGGCCTCCTGAGGGCCAAGTTCCACCAGCCAAGCAGCACCGTCCCTACCTTCCCGGCAGAACTTACCTGCGGGCTCACGCAGCCCCACGCTCCCTCCACTGCGAGCCTGCCCTTTGGGCGTGCCCGCGCTCACACACACACACACACACACACCCCCCTCCCCCGCCCCCAGAGTGAGCCCAAACACACAGACACGCCCCGCCCCAAGAGTGAGCCCAAACACACCCACACGCCCCGCCCCCAGAGTGAGCCCAGGAAAGGTCAAAGTGAGACAACACATGGCTCGAGAGAAAGGCACTTTCGTAGGCAAAGCAGGAGCTGCACACGCAAACCATGCAAAAGGAGGCCTTCCTTCACTGCCTCCCACCACCAGCAGGCCCATGTTTCGCCATTGAAAGGAAAGCAGGGCTTCAGCCCTCCTAAGGGCTCCTGCGGAAGAGAAACGCCGTCACTCTGAACATCCCCGCTTCCGTCGGCTCTCGTCCGCAGGCACTCGTCTTCTCTGCAGCCTTGCCAGCTGCTCTCCTCCATGACCTCATGACACCTGCCTGCTCCTGGCCAATCCCGTTGCTCTCGTGCCATGACCTCACAAGCGGCAGCCCCGACTGTCTTGGCTTCGCCGGCCTCTGCTAGCCCTTCCCGCCGCCTCAGCTCTCGGCCGGGCCGCTTTGGACTCGGTGAGGCACTTGATGACGTCACAGTGTCTGCCCGACGACTGCCGCAAGGCACTCGGGTCGCTGCCGTGGAAACGGCATCACAATCCACCTCCCAGCCACGCCCGGCCCCTTCACCTTCCTCTGCGTCTCCCCTCTCGCAAGCTCTGCGGCACTGCCCTTGGAGTGGAAATCCGGCCCTCCTGAGGGCCAAGTTCCACCAGCCAAGCAGCACCGTCCCTACCTTCCGGCAGAACTTACCTGCGGGCTCACGCAGCCCCACGCTCCCTCCACTGCGAGCCTGCCCTTTGGGCGTGCCCGCGCTCACACACACACACACACACACACCCTCCCCCGCCCCCAGAGTGAGCCCAAACACCCAGACACGCCCCGCCCCAAGAGTGAGCCCAAACACACCCACACGCCCCGCCCCCAGAGTGAGCCCAGGAAAGGTCAAAGTGAGACAACACATGGCTCGAGAGAAAGGCACTTTCATAGGCAAAGCAGGAGCTGCACACGCAAACCATGCAAAAGGAGGCCTTCCTTCACTGCCTCCCACCACCAGCAGGCCCATGTTTCGCCATTGAAAGGAAAGCAGGGCTTCAGCCCTCCTAAGGGCTCCTGCGGAAGAGAAACGCCGTCACTCTGAACATCCCCCGCTTCCGTCGGCTCTCGTCCGCAGGCACTCGTCTTCTCTGCAGCCTTGCCAGCTGCTCTCCTCCATGACCTCATGACACCTGCCTGCTCCTGGCCAATCCCGTTGCTCTCGTGCCATGACCTCACAAGCGGCAGCCCGACTGTCTTGGCTTCGCCGGCCTCTGCTAGCCCTTCCCGCCGCCCGAGCTCTCGGCCGGGCCGCTTTGGACTCGGGGAGGCACTTGATGACGTCACAGTGTATGCCCGACGACTGCCGCAAGGCACTCGGGTCGCTGCCGTGGAAACGGCATCACAATCCACCTCCCAGCCACGCCCGGCCCCTTCACCTTCCTCTGCGTCTCCCCTCTCGCAAGCTCTGCAGCGCACTGCCCTTGCAGTGGAAATCCGGCCTCCTGAGGGCCAAGTTCCACCAGCCAAGCAGCACCGTCCCTACCTTCCCGGCAGAACTTACCTGCGGGCTCACGCAGCCCCACGCTCCCTCCACTGCGAGCCTGCCCTTTGGGCGTGCCCGCGCTCACACACACACACACACACACACACACCCTCCCCCGCCCCCAGAGTGAGCCCAAACACACAGACACGCCCCGCCCCCAGAGTGAGCCCAAACACACCCACACGCCCCGCCCCCAGAGTGAGCCCAGGAAAGGTCAAAGTGAGACAACACATGGCTCGAGAGAAAGGCACTTTCGTAGGCAAAGCAGGAGCTGCACACGCAAACCATGCAAAAGGAGGCCTTCCTTCACTGCCTCCCACCACCAGCAGGCCCATGTTTCGCCATTGAAAGGAAAGCAGGGCTTCAGCCCTCCTAAGGGCTCCTGCGGAAGAGAAACGCCGTCACTCTGAACATCCCCGCTTCCGTCGGCTCTCGTCCGCAGGCACTCGTCTTCTCTGCAGCCTTCCCAGCTGCTCTCCTCCATGACCTCATGACACCTGCCTGCTCCTGGCCAATCCCGTTGCTCTCGTGCCATGACCTCACAAGCGGCAGCCCGACTGTCTTGGCTTCGCCGGCCTCTGCTAGCCCTTCCCGCCGCCTCAGCTCTCGGCCGGGCCGCTTTGGACTCGGGGAGGCACTTGATGACGTCACAGTGTCTGCCCGACGACTGCCGCAAGGCACTCGGGTCGCTGCCGTGGAAACGGCATCACAATCCACCTCCCAGCCACGCCCGGCCCCTTCACCTTCCTCTGCGTCTCCCCTCTCGCAAGCTCTGCGGCACTGCCCTTGCAGTGGAAATCCGGCCTCCTGAGGGCCAAGTTCCACCAGCCAAGCAGCACCGTCCCTACCTTCCCGGCAGAACTTACCTGCGGGCTCACGCAGCCCCACGCTCCCTCCACTGCGAGCCTGCCCTTTGGGCGTGCCCGCGCTCACACACACACACACACACACACCCTCCCCCGCCCCCAGAGTGAGCCCAAACACCCAGACACGCCCCGCCCCCAGAGTGAGCCCAAACACACCCACCACGCCCCGCCCCCAGAGTGAGCCCAGGAAAGGTCAAAGTGAGACAACACATGGCTCGAGAGAAAGGCACTTTCATAGGCAAAGCAGGAGCTGCACACGCAAACCATGCAAAAGGAGGCCTTCCTTCACTGCCTCCCACCACCAGCAGGCCCATGTTTCGCCATTGAAAGGAAAGCAGGGCTTCAGCCCTCCTAAGGGCTCCTGCGGAAGAGAAACGCCGTCACTCTGAACATCCCCGCTTCCGTCGGCTCTCGTCCGCAGGCACTTGTCTTCTCTGCAGCCTTGCCAGCTGCTCTCCTCCATGACCTCATGACACCTGCCTGCTCCTGGCCAATCCCGTTGCTCTCGTGCCATGACCTCACAAGCGGCAGCCCGACTGTCTTGGCTTCGCCGGCCTCTGCTAGCCCTTCCCACCGCCCGAGCTCTCGGCCGGGCCGCTTTGGACTCGGGGAGGCACTTGATGACGTCACAGTGTCTGCCCGACGACTGCCGCAAGGCACTCGGGTCGCTGCCATGGAAACGGCATCACAATCCACCTCCCAGCCACGCCCGGCCCTTCACCTTCCTCTGCGTCTCCCCTCTCGCAAGCTCTGCGGCACTGCCCTTGCAGTGGAAATCCGGCCTCCTGAGGGCCAAGTTCCACCAGCCAAGCAGCACCGTCCCTACCTTCCCGGCAGAACTTACCTGCGGGCTCACGCAGCCCCACGCTCCCTCCACTGCGAGCCTGCCCTTTGGGCGTGCCCGCGCTCACACACACACACACACACACACCCACCCCGTCCCCCCCTCCCCCGCCCCCAGAGTGAGCCCAAACACACAGACACGCCCCCCCCCACCCGCCCCCAGAGTGAGCCCAAACACACCCACACGCCCCGCCCCCAGAGTGAGCCCAGGAAAGGTCAAAGTGAGACAACACATGGCTCGAGAGAAAGGCACTTTCATAGGCAAAGCAGGAGCTGCACACGCAAACCATGCAAAAGGAGGCCTTCCTTCACTGCCTCCCACCACCAGCAGGCCCATGTTTCGCCATTGAAAGGAAAGCAGGGCTTCAGCCCTCCTAAGGGCTCCTGCGGAAGAGAAACGCCGTCACTCTGAACATCCCCGCTTCCGTCGGCTCTCGTCCGCAGGCACTCGTCTTCTCTGCAGCCTTGCCAGCTGCTCTCCTCCATGACCTCATGACACCTGCCTGCTCCTGGCCAATCCCGTTGCTCTCGTGCCATGACCTCACAAGCGGCAGCCCGACTGTCTTGGCTTCGCCGGCCTCTGCTAGCCCTTCCCGCCGCCCGAGCTCTCGGCCGGGCCGCTTTGGACTCGGGGAGGCACTTGATGACGTCACAGTGTATGCCCGACGACTGCCGCAAGGCACTCGGGTCGCTGCCGTGGAAACGGCATCACAATCCACCTCCCAGCCACGCCCGGCCCCTTCACCTTCCTCTGCGTCTCCCCTCTCGCAAGCTCTGCAGCACTGCCCTTGCAGTGGAAATCCGGCCTCCTGAGGGCCAAGTTCCACCAGCCAAGCAGCACCGTCCCTACCTTCCCGGCAGAACTTACCTGCGGGCTCACGCAGCCCCACGCTCCCTCCACTGCGAGCCTGCCCTTTGGGCGTGCCCGCGCTCACACACACACACACACACACACACCCTCCCCCGCCCCCAGAGTGAGCCCAAACACACAGACACGCCCCGCCCCCAGAGTGAGCCCAAACACACCCACACGCCCCGCCCCCAGAGTGAGCCCAGGAAAGGTCAAAGTGAGACAACACATGGCTCGAGAGAAAGGCACTTTCGTAGGCAAAGCAGGAGCTGCACACGCAAACCATGCAAAAGGAGGCCTTCCTTCACTGCCTCCCACCACCAGCAGGCCCATGTTTCGCCATTGAAAGGAAAGCAGGGCTTCAGCCCTCCTAAGGGCTCCTGCGGAAGAGAAACGCCGTCACTCTGAACATCCCCGCTTCCGTCGGCTCTCGTCCGCAGGCACTCGTCTTCTCTGCAGCCTTCCCAGCTGCTCTCCTCCATGACCTCATGACACCTGCCTGCTCCTGGCCAATCCCGTTGCTCTCGTGCCATGACCTCACAAGCGGCAGCCCGACTGTCTTGGCTTCGCCGGCCTCTGCTAGCCCTTCCCGCCGCCTCAGCTCTCGGCCGGGCCGCTTTGGACTCGGGGAGGCACTTGATGACGTCACAGTGTCTGCCCGACGACTGCCGCAAGGCACTCGGGTCGCTGCCGTGGAAACGGCATCACAATCCACCTCCCAGCCACGCCCGGCCCCTTCACCTTCCTCTGCGTCTCCCCTCTCGCAAGCTCTGCGGCACTGCCCTTGCAGTGGAAATCCGGCCTCCTGAGGGCCAAGTTCCACCAGCCAAGCAGCACCGTCCCTACCTTCCCGGCAGAACTTACCTGCGGGCTCACGCAGCCCCACGCTCCCTCCACTGCGAGCCTGCCCTTTGGGCGTGCCCGCGCTCACACACACACACACACACACACCCTCCCCCGCCCCCAGAGTGAGCCCAAACACCCAGACACGCCCCGCCCCCAGAGTGAGCCCAAACACACCCACACGCCCCGCCCCCAGAGTGAGCCCAGGAAAGGTCAAAGTGAGACAACACATGGCTCGAGAGAAAGGCACTTTCATAGGCAAAGCAGGAGCTGCACACGCAAACCATGCAAAAGGAGGCCTTCCTTCACTGCCTCCCACCACCAGCAGGCCCATGTTTCGCCATTGAAAGGAAAGCAGGGCTTCAGCCCTCCTAAGGGCTCCTGCGGAAGAGAAACGCCGTCACTCTGAACATCCCCGCTTCCGTCGGCTCTCGTCCGCAGGCACTTGTCTTCTCTGCAGCCTTGCCAGCTGCTCTCCTCCATGACCTCATGACACCTGCCTGCTCCTGGCCAATCCCGTTGCTCTCGTGCCATGACCTCACAAGCGGCAGCCCGACTGTCTTGGCTTCGCCGGCCTCTGCTAGCCCTTCCCGCCGCCCGAGCTCTCGGCCGGGCCGCTTTGGACTCGGGGAGGCACTTGATGACGTCACAGTGTCTGCCCGACGACTGCCGCAAGGCACTCGGGTCGCTGCCATGGAAACGGCATCACAATCCACCTCCCAGCCACGCCCGGCCCCTTCACCTTCCTCTGCGTCTCCCCTCTCGCAAGCTCTGCGGCACTGCCCTTGCAGTGGAAATCCGGCCTCCTGAGGGCCAAGTTCCACCAGCCAAGCAGCACCGTCCCTACCTTCCCGGCAGAACTTACCTGCGGGCTCACGCAGCCCCACGCTCCCTCCACTGCGAGCCTGCCCTTTGGGCGTGCCCGCGCTCACACACACACACACACACACACCCACCCCGTCCCCCCCTCCCCCGCCCCCAGAGTGAGCCCAAACACACAGACACGCCCCCCCCCACCCGCCCCCAGAGTGAGCCCAAACACACCCACACGCCCCGCCCCCAGAGTGAGCCCAGGAAAGGTCAAAGTGAGACAACACATGGCTCGAGAGAAAGGCACTTTCATAGGCAAAGCAGGAGCTGCACACGCAAACAATGCAAAAGGAGGCCTTCCTTCACTGCCTCCCACCACCAGCAGGCCCATGTTTAGCCATTGAAAGGAAAGCAGGGCTTCAGCCCTCCTAAGGGCTCCTGCGGAAGAGAAACGCCGTCACTCTGAACATCCCCGCTTCCGTCGGCTCTCGTCCGCAGGCACTCGTCTTCTCTGCAGCCTTCCCAGCTGCTCTCCTCCATGACCTCATGACACCTGCCTGCTCCTGGCCAATCCCGTTGCTCTCGTGCCATGACCTCACAAGCGGCAGCCCGACTGTCTTGGCTTCGCCGGCCTCTGCTAGCCCTTCCCGCCGCCTCAGCTCTCGGCCGGGCCGCTTTGGACTCGGGGAGGCACTTGATGACGTCACAGTGTCTGCCCGACGACTGCCGCAAGGCACTCGGGTCGCTGCCGTGGAAACGGCATCACAATCCACCTCCCAGCCACGCCCGGCCCCTTCACCTTCCTCTGCGTCTCCCCTCTCGCAAGCTCTGCGGCACTGCCCTTGCAGTGGAAATCCGGCCTCCTGAGGGCCAAGTTCCACCAGCCAAGCAGCACCGTCCCTACCTTCCCGGCAGAACTTACCTGCGGGCTCACGCAGCCCCACGCTCCCTCCACTGCGAGCCTGCCCTTTGGGCGTGCCCGCGCTCACACACACACACACACACACACCCTCCCCCGCCCCCAGAGTGAGCCCAAACACCCAGACACGCCCCGCCCCAAGAGTGAGCCCAAACACACCCACACGCCCCGCCCCCAGAGTGAGCCCAGGAAAGGTCAAAGTGAGACAACACATGGCTCGAGAGAAAGGCACTTTCATAGGCAAAGCAGGAGCTGCACACGCAAACCATGCAAAAGGAGGCCTTCCTTCACTGCCTCCCACCACCAGCAGGCCCATGTTTCGCCATTGAAAGGAAAGCAGGGCTTCAGCCCTCCTAAGGGCTCCTGCGGAAGAGAAACGCCGTCACTCTGAACATCCCCGCTTCCGTCGGCTCTCGTCCGCAGGCACTCGTCTTCTCTGCAGCCTTGCCAGCTGCTCTCCTCCATGACCTCATGACACCTGCCTGCTCCTGGCCAATCCCGTTGCTCTCGTGCCATGACCTCACAAGCGGCAGCCCGACTGTCTTGGCTTCGCCGGCCTCTGCTAGCCCTTCCCGCCGCCCGAGCTCTCGGCCGGGCCGCTTTGGACTCGGTGAGGCACTTGATGACGTCACAGTGTATGCCCGACGACTGCCACAAGGCACTCGGGGGTCGCTGCCGTGGAAACGGCATCACAATCCACCTCCCAGCCACGCCCGGCCCCTTCACCTTCCTCTGCGTCTCCCCTCTCGCAAGCTCTGCAGCACTGCCCTTGGAGTGGAAATCCGGCCTCCTGAGGGCCAAGTTCCACCAGCCAAGCAGCACCGTCCCTACCTTCCCGGCAGAACTTACCTGCGGGCTCACGCAGCCCCACGCTCCCTCCACTGCGAGCCTGCCCTTTGGGCGTGCCCGCGCTCACACACACACACACACACACACCCACCCCGTCCCCCCCTCCCCCGCCCCCAGAGTGAGCCCAAACACACAGACACGACCCCCCCCCCGCCCCCAGAGTGAGCCCAAACACACCCACACGCCCCGCCCCCAGAGTGAGCCCAGGAAAGGTCAAAGTGAGACAACACATGGCTCGAGAGAAAGGCACTTTCATAGGCAAAGCAGGAGCTGCACACGCAAACAATGCAAAAGGAGGCCTTCCTTCACTGCCTCCCACCACCAGCAGGCCCATGTTTCGCCATTGAAAGGAAAGCAGGGCTTCAGCCCTCCTAAGGGCTCCTGCGGAAGAGAAACGCCGTCACTCTGAACATCCCCGCTTCCGTCGGCTCTCGTCCGCAGGCACTGGTCTTCTCTGCAGCCTTCCCAGCTGCTCTCCTCCATGACCTCATGACACCTGCCTGCTCCTGGCCAATCCCGTTGCTCTCGTGCCATGACCTCACAAGCGGCAGCCCGACTCTCTTGGCTTCGCCGGCCTCTGCTAGCCCTTCCCGCCGCCCGAGCTCTCGGCCGGGCCGCTTTGGACTCGGGGAGGCACTTGATGACGTCACAGTGTATGCCCGACGACTGCTGCAAGGCACTCGGGTCGCTGCCATGGAAACGGCATCACAATCCACCTCCCAGCCACGCCCGGCCCCTTCACCTTCCTCTGCGTCTCCCCTCTCGCAAGCTCTGCAGCACTGCCCTTGGAGTGGAAATCCGGCCTCCTGAGGGCCAAGTTCCACCAGCCAAGCAGCACCGTCCCTACCTTCCCGGCAGAACTTACCTGCGGGCTCACGCAGCCCCACGCTCCCTCCACTGCGAGCCTGCCCTTTGGGCGTGCCCGCGCTCACACACACACACACACACACACCCTCCCCCGCCCCCAGAGTGAGCCCAAACACACAGACACGCCCCGCCCCAAGAGTGAGCCCAAACACACCCACACGCCCCGCCCCCAGAGTGAGCCCAGGAAAGGTCAAAGTGAGACAACACATGGCTCGAGAGAAAGGCACTTTCGTAGGCAAAGCAGGAGCTGCACACGCAAACCATGCAAAAGGAGGCCTTCCTTCACTGCCTCCCACCACCAGCAGGCCCATGTTTCGCCATTGAAAGGAAAGCAGGGCTTCAGCCCTCCTAAGGGCTCCTGCGGAAGAGAAACGCCGTCACTCTGAACATCCCCGCTTCCGTCGGCTCTCGTCCGCAGGCACTCGTCTTCTCTGCAGCCTTCCCAGCTGCTCTCCTCCATGACCTCATGACACCTGCCTGCTCCTGGCCAATCCCGTTGCTCTCGTGCCATGACCTCACAAGCGGCAGCCCGACTCTCTTGGCTTCGCCGGCCTCTGCTAGCCCTTCCCGCCGCCCGAGCTCTCGGCCGGGCCGCTTTGGACTCGGGGAGGCACTTGATGACGTCACAGTGTCTGCCCGACGACTGCCGCAAGGCACTCGGGTCGCTGCCATGGAAACGGCATCACAATCCACCTCCCAGCCACGCCCGGCCCCTTCACCTTCCTCTGCGTCTCCCCTCTCGCAAGCTCTGCAGCACTGCCCTTGCAGTGGAAATCCGGCCTCCTGAGGGCCAAGTTCCACCAGCCAAGCAGCACCGTCCCTACCTTCCCGGCAGAACTTACCTGCGGGCTCACGCAGCCCCACGCTCCCTCCACTGCGAGCCTGCCCTTTGGGCGTGCCCGCGCTCACACACACACACACACACACACCCTCCCCTGCCCCCAGAGTGAGCCCAAACACACAGACACGCCCCGCCCCCAGAGTGAGCCCAAACACACCCACACGCCCCGCCCCCAGAGTGAGCCCAGGAAAGGTCAAAGTGAGACAACACATGGCTCGAGAGAAAGGCACTTTCGTAGGCAAAGCAGGAGCTGCACACGCAAACCATGCAAAAGGAGGCCTTCCTTCACTGCCTCCCACCACCAGCAGGCCCATGTTTCGCCATTGAAAGGAAAGCAGGGCTTCAGCCCTCCTAAGGGCTCCTGCGGAAGAGAAACGCCGTCACTCTGAACATCCCCGCTTCCGTCGGCTCTCGTCCGCAGGCACTCGTCTTCTCTGCAGCCTTCCCAGCTGCTCTCCTCCATGACCTCATGACACCTGCCTGCTCCTGGCCAATCCCGTTGCTCTCGTGCCATGACCTCACAAGCGGCAGCCCGACTGTCTTGGCTTCGCCGGCCTCTGCTAGCCCTTCCCGCCGCCTGAGCTCTCGGCCGGGCCGCTTTGGACTCGGGGAGGCACTTGATGATGTCACAGTGTCTGCCCGACGACTGCCGCAAGGCACTCGGGTCGCTGCCGTGGAAACGGCATCACAATCCACCTCCCAGCCACGCCCGGCCCCTTCACCTTCCTCTGCGTCTCCCCTCTCGCAAGCTCTGCAGCACTGCCCTTGGAGTGGAAATCCGGCCTCCTGAGGGCCAAGTTCCACCAGCCAAGCAGCACCGTCCCTACCTTCCCGGCAGAACTTACCTGCGGGCTCACGCAGCCCCACGCTCCCTCCACTGCGAGCCTGCCCTTTGGGCGTGCCCGCGCTCACACACACACACACCCCCCCCCCCCACCCCCGTCCCCTTCTCCCCCGCCCCCAGAGTGAGCCCAAACACACAGACACGCCCCCCCCCCCCCCGCCCCCAGAGTGAGCCCAAACACACCCACACGCCCCGCCCCCAGAGTGAGCCCAGGAAAGGTCAAAGTGAGACAACACATGGCTCGAGAGAAAGGCACTTTCATAGGCAAAGCAGGAGCTGCACACGCAAACCATGCAAAAGGAGGCCTTCCTTCACTGCCTCCCACCACCAGCAGGCCCATGTTTCGCCATTGAAAGGAAAGCAGGGCTTCAGCCCTCCTAAGGGCTCCTGCGGAAGAGAAACGCCGTCACTCTGAACATCCCCCGCTTCCGTCGGCTCTCGTCCGCAGGCACTCGTCTTCTCTGCAGCCTTCCCAGCTGCTCTCCTCCATGACCTCATGACACCTGCCTGCTCCTGGCCAATCCCGTTGCTCTCGTGCCATGACCTCACAAGCGGCAGCCCGACTCTCTTGGCTTCGCCGGCCTCTGCTAGCCCTTCCCGCCGCCCGAGCTCTCGGCCGGGCCGCTTTGGACTCGGGGAGGCACTTGATGACGTCACAGTGTCTGCCCGACGACTGCCGCAAGGCACTCGGGTCGCTGCCATGGAAACGGCATCACAATCCACCTCCCAGCCACGCCCGGCCCCTTCACCTTCCTCTGCGTCTCCCCTCTCGCAAGCTCTGCAGCACTGCCCTTGCAGTGGAAATCCGGCCTCCTGAGGGCCAAGTTCCACCAGCCAAGCAGCACCGTCCCTACCTTCCCGGCTGAACTTACCTGCGGGCTCACGCAGCCCCACGCTCCCTCCACTGCGAGCCTGCCCTTTGGGCGTGCCCGCGCTCACACACACACACACACACACACACACCCTCCCCCGCCCCCAGAGTGAGCCCAAACACACAGACACGCCCCACCCCCCCCCGCCCCCAGAGTGAGCCCAAACACACCCACACGCCCCGCCCCCAGAGTGAGCCCAGGAAAGGTCAAAGTGAGACAACACATGGCTCGAGAAAAAGGCACTTTCATAGGCAAAGCAGGAGCTGCACACGCAAACCATGCAAAAGGAGGCCTTCCTTCACTGCCTCCCACCACCAGCAGGCCCATGTTTCGCCATTGAAAGGAAAGCAGGGCTTCAGCCCTCCTAAGGGCTCCTGCGGAAGAGAAACGCCGTCACTCTGAACATCCCCGCTTCTGTCGGCTCTCGTCCGCAGGCACTCGTCTTCTCTGCAGCCTTCCCAGCTGCTCTCCTCCATGACCTCATGACACCTGCCTGCTCCTGGCCAATCCCGTTGCTCTCGTGCCATGACCTCACAAGCGGCAGCCCGACTATCTTGGCTTCGCCGGCCTCTGCTAGCCCTTCCCGCCGCCCGAGCTCTCGGCCGGGCGGCTTTGGACTCGGGGAGGCACTTGATGACGTCACAGTCTCTGCCCGACGACTGCCGCAAGGCACTCGGGTCGCTGCCATGGAAACGGCATCACAATCCACCTCCCAGCCACGCCCGGCCCCTTCACCTTCCTCTGCGTCTCCCCTCTCGCAAGCTCTGCAGCACTGCCCTTGGAGTGGAAATCCGGCCTCCTGAGGGCCAAGTTCCACCAGCCAAGCAGCACCGTCCCTACCTTCCCGGCAGAACTTACCTGCGGGCTCACGCAGCCCCACGCTCCCTCCACTGCGAGCCTGCCCTTTGGGCATGCCCGCGCTCGCGCTCACACACACACACACCCTCCCCCGCCCCCAGAGTGAGCCCAAACACACAGACACGCCCCGCCCCCAGAGTGAGCCCAAACACACCCACACGCCCCGCCCCCAGAGTGAGCCCAGGAAAGGTCAAAGTGAGACAACACATGGCTCGAGAGAAAGGCACTTTCATAGGCAAAGCAGGAGCTGCACACGCAAACCATGCAAAAGGAGGCCTTCCTTCCCTGCCTCCCACCACCAGCAGGCCCATGTTTCGCCATTGAAAGGAAAGCAGGGCTTCAGCCCTCCTAAGGGCTCCTGCGGAAGAGAAACGCCGTCACTCTGAACATCCCCGCTTCCGTCGGCTCTCGTCCGCAGGCACTCGTCTTCTCTGCAGCCTTCCCAGCTGCTCTCCTCCATGACCTCATGACACCTGCCTGCTCCTGGCCAATCCCGTTGCTCTCGTGCCATGACCTCACAAGCGGCAGCCCGACTCTCTTGGCTTCGCCGGCCTCTGCTAGCCCTTCCCGCCGCCTGAGCTCTCGGCCGGGCCGCTTTGGACTCGGTGAGGCACTTGATGATGTCACAGTGTCTGCCCGACGACTGCCGCAAGGCACTCGGGTCGCTGCCGTGGAAACGGCATCACAATCCACCTCCCAGCCACGCCCGGCCCCTTCACCTTCCTCTGCGTCTCCCCTCTCGCAAGCTCTGCGGCACTGCCCTTGCAGTGGAAATCCGGCCTCCTGAGGGCCAAGTTCCACCAGCCAAGCAGCACCGTCCCTACCTTCCCGGCAGAACTTACCTGCGGGCTCACGCAGCCCCACGCTCCCTCCACTGCGAGCCTGCCCTTTGGGCGTGCCCGCGCTCACACACACACACACACACCCTGTCCCCCCCTCCCCCGCCCCCAGACTGAGCCCAAACACACCCACACGCCCCGCCCCCAGAGTGAGCCCAGGAAAGGTCAAAGTGAGACAACACATGGCTCGAGAGAAAGGCACTTTCATAGGCAAAGCAGGAGCTGCACACGCAAACAATGCAAAAGGAGGCCTTCCTTCACTGCCTCCCACCACCAGCAGGCCCATGTTTAGCCATTGAAAGGAAAGCAGGGCTTCAGCCCTCCTAAGGGCTCCTGCAGAAGAGAAACGCCGTCACTCTGAACATCCCCGCTTCCGTCGGCTCTCGTCCGCAGGCACTCGTCTTCTCTGCAGCCTTGCCAGCTGCTCTCCTCCATGACCTCATGACACCTGCCTGCTCCTGGCCAATCCCGTTGCTCTCGTGCCATGACCTCACAAGCGGCAGCCCGACTCTCTTGGCTTCGCCGGCCTCTGCTAGCCCTTCCCGCCGCCCGAGCTCTCGGCCGGGCCGCTTTGGACTCGGGGAGGCACTTGATGATGTCACAGTGTCTGCCCGACGACTGCCGCAAGGCACTCGGGTCGCTGCCGTGAAAACGGCATCACAATCCACCTCCCAGCCCCGCCCGGCCCCTTCACCTTCCTCTGCGTCTCCCCTCTCGCAAGCTCTGCAGCACTGCCCTTGCAGTGGAAATCCGGCCTCCTGAGGGCCAAGTTCCACCAGCCAAGCAGCACCGTCCCTACCTTCCCGGCAGAACTTACCTGCGGGCTCACGCAGCCCCACGCTCCCTCCACTGCGAGCCTGCCCTTTGGGCGTGCCCGCGCTCACACACACACACACACACACACACACACCCTCCCCCGCCCCCAGAGTGAGCCCAAACACACAGACACGCCCCGCCCCCAGAGTGAGCCCAAACACACCCACACGCCCCGCCCCCAGAGTGAGCCCAGGAAAGGTCAAAGTGAGACAACACATGGCTCGAGAGAAAGGCACTTTCATAGGCAAAGCAGGAGCTGCACACGCAAACCATGCAAAAGGAGGCCTTCCTTCACTGCCTCCCACCACCAGCAGGCCCATGTTTCGCCATTGAAAGGAAAGCAGGGCTTCAGCCCTCCTAAGGGCTCCTGCGGAAGAGAAACGCCGTCACTCTGAACATCCCCGCTTCTGTCGGCTCTCGTCCGCAGGCACTCGTCTTCTCTGCAGCCTTCCCAGCTGCTCTCCTCCATGACCTCATGACACCTGCCTGCTCCTGGCCAATCCCGTTGCTCTCGTGCCATGACCTCACAAGCGGCAGCCCGACTCTCTTGGCTTCGCCGGCCTCTGCTAGCCCTTCCCGCCGCCCGAGCTCTCGGCCGGGCCGCTTTGGACTCGGGGAGGCACTTGATGACGTCACAGTCTCTGCCCGACGACTGCCGCAAGGCACTCGGGTCGCTGCCATGGAAACGGCATCACAATCCACCTCCCAGCCACGCCCGGCCCCTTCACCTTCCTCTGCGTCTCCCCTCTCGCAAGCTCTGCAGCACTGCCCTTGGAGTGGAAATCCGGCCTCCTGAGGGCCAAGTTCCACCAGCCAAGCAGCACCGTCCCTACCTTCCCGGCAGAACTTACCTGCGGGCTCACGCAGCCCCACGCTCCCTCCACTGCGAGCCTGCCCTTTGGGCGTGCCCGCGCTCACACACACACACACACACACCCCCACCCCGTCCCCCCCTCCCCCGCCCCCAGAGTGAGCCCAAACACACAGACACGCCCCGCCCCCAGAGTGAGCCCAAACACACCCACACGCCCCGCCCCCAGAGTGAGCCCAGGAAAGGTCAAAGTGAGACAACACATGGCTCGAGAGAAAGGCACTTTCATAGGCAAAGCAGGAGCTGCACACGCAAACCATGCAAAAGGAGGCCTTCCTTCCCTGCCTCCCACCACCAGCAGGCCCATGTTTCGCCATTGAAAGGAAAGCAGGGCTTCAGCCCTCCTAAGGGCTCCTGCGGAAGAGAAACGCCGTCACTCTGAACATCCCCGCTTCCGTCGGCTCTCGTCCGCAGGCACTCGTCTTCTCTGCAGCCTTCCCAGCTGCTCTCCTCCATGACCTCATGACACCTGCCTGCTCCTGGCCAATCCCGTTGCTCTCGTGCCATGACCTCACAAGCGGCAGCCCGACTCTCTTGGCTTCGCCGGCCTCTGCTAGCCCTTCCCGCCGCCCGAGCTCTCGGCCGGGCCGCTTTGGACTCGGGGAGGCACTTGATGACGTCACAGTGTCTGCCCGACGACTGCCGCAAGGCACTCGGGTCGCTGCCGTGGAAACGGCATCACAATCCACCTCCCAGCCACGCCCGGCCCCTTCACCTTCCTCTGCGTCTCCCCTCTCGCAAGCTCTGCGGCACTGCCCTTGGAGTGGAAATCCGGCCTCCTGAGGGCCAAGTTCCACCAGCCAAGCAGCACCGTCCCTACCTTCCCGGCAGAACTTACCTGCGGGCTCACGCAGCCCCACGCTCCCTCCACTGCGAGCCTGCCCTTTGGGCGTGCCCGCGCTCACACACACACACACACACCCTGTCCCCCCCTCCCCCGCCCCCAGACTGAGCCCAAACACACCCACACGCCCCGCCCCCAGAGTGAGCCCAGGAAAGGTCAAAGTGAGACAACACATGGCTCGAGAGAAAGGCACTTTCATAGGCAAAGCAGGAGCTGCACACGCAAACAATGCAAAAGGAGGCCTTCCTTCACTGCCTCCCACCACCAGCAGGCCCATGTTTAGCCATTGAAAGGAAAGCAGGGCTTCAGCCCTCCTAAGGGCTCCTGCAGAAGAGAAACGCCGTCACTCTGAACATCCCCGCTTCCGTCGGCTCTCGTCCGCAGGCACTCGTCTTCTCTGCAGCCTTGCCAGCTGCTCTCCTCCATGACCTCATGACACCTGCCTGCTCCTGGCCAATCCCGTTGCTCTCGTGCCATGACCTCACAAGCGGCAGCCCGACTCTCTTGGCTTCGCCGGCCTCTGCTAGCCCTTCCCGCCGCCCGAGCTCTCGGCCGGGCCGCTTTGGACTCGGGGAGGCACTTGATGATGTCACAGTGTCTGCCCGACGACTGCCGCAAGGCACTCGGGTCGCTGCCGTGAAAACGGCATCACAATCCACCTCCCAGCCCCGCCCGGCCCCTTCACCTTCCTCTGCGTCTCCCCTCTCGCAAGCTCTGCAGCACTGCCCTTGCAGTGGAAATCCGGCCTCCTGAGGGCCAAGTTCCACCAGCCAAGCAGCACCGTCCCTACCTTCCCGGCAGAACTTACCTGCGGGCTCACGCAGCCCCACGCTCCCTCCACTGCGAGCCTGCCCTTTGGGCGTGCCCGCGCTCACACACACACACACACACACACACACACCCTCCCCCGCCCCCAGAGTGAGCCCAAACACACAGACACGCCCCGCCCCCAGAGTGAGCCCAAACACACCCACACGCCCCGCCCCCAGAGTGAGCCCAGGAAAGGTCAAAGTGAGACAACACATGGCTCGAGAGAAAGGCACTTTCATAGGCAAAGCAGGAGCTGCACACGCAAACCATGCAAAAGGAGGCCTTCCTTCACTGCCTCCCACCACCAGCAGGCCCATGTTTCGCCATTGAAAGGAAAGCAGGGCTTCAGCCCTCCTAAGGGCTCCTGCGGAAGAGAAACGCCGTCACTCTGAACATCCCCGCTTCCGTCGGCTCTCGTCCGCAGGCACTCGTCTTCTCTGCAGCCTTCCCAGCTGCTCTCCTCCATGACCTCATGACACCTGCCTGCTCCTGGCCAATCCCGTTGCTCTCGTGCCATGACCTCACAAGCGGCAGCCCGACTGTCTTGGCTTCGCCGGCCTCTGCTAGCCCTTCCCGCCGCCTCAGCTCTCGGCCGGGCCGCTTTGGACTCGGGGAGGCACTTGATGATGTCACAGTGTCTGCCCGACGACTGCCGCAAGGCACTCGGGTCGCTGCCGTGGAAACGGCATCACAATCCACCTCCCAGCCACGCCCGTCCCTTCACCTTCCTCTGCGTCTCCCCTCTCGCAAGCTCTGCGGCACTGCCCTTGGAGTGGAAATCCGGCCTCCTGAGGGCCAAGTTCCACCAGCCAAGCAGCACCGTCCCTACCTTCCCGGCAGAACTTACCTGCGGGCTCACGCAGCCCCACGCTCCCTCCACTGCGAGCCTGCCCTTTGGGCGTGCCCGCGCTCGCGCTCACACACACACACACGACACACACACCCTCCCCCGCCCCCAGAGTGAGCCCAAACACACAGACACGCCCCCTCCCCCCCGCCCCCAGAGTGAGCCCAAACACACCCACACGCCCCGCCCCCAGAGTGAGCCCAGGAAAGGTCAAAGTGAGACAACACATGGCTCGAGAGAAAGGCACTTTCGTAGGCAAAGCAGGAGCTGCACACGCAAACCATGCAAAAGGAGGCCTTCCTTCACTGCCTCCCACCACCAGCAGGCCCATGTTTCGCCATTGAAAGGAAAGCAGGGCTTCAGCCCTCCTAAGGGCTCCCTGCGGAAGAGAAACGCCGTCACTCTGAACATCCCCGCTTCCGTCGGCTCTCGTCCGCAGGCACTCGTCTTCTCTGCAGCCTTCCCAGCTGCTCTCCTCCATGACCTCATGACACCTGCCTGCTCCTGGCCAATCCCGTTGCTCTCGTGCCATGACCTCACAAGCGGCAGCCCGACTGTCTTGGCTTCGCCGGCCTCTGCTAGCCCTTCCCGCCGCCCGAGCTCTCGGCCGGGCCGCTTTGGACTCGGGGAGGCACTTGATGACGTCACAGTGTCTGCCCGACGACTGCCGCAAGGCACTCGGGTCGCTGCCATGGAAACGGCATCACAATCCACCTCCCAGCCACGCCCGGCCCCTTCACCTTCCTCTGCGTCTCCCCTCTCGCAAGCTCTGCAGCACTGCCCTTGGAGTGGAAATCCGGCCTCCTGAGGGCCAAGTTCCACCAGCCAAGCAGCACCGTCCCTACCTTCCCGGCAGAACTTACCTGCGGGCTCACGCAGCCCCACGCTCCCTCCACTGCGAGCCTGCCCTTTGGGCATGCCCGCGCTCGCGCTCACACACACACCACACCCTCCCCCGCCCCCAGAGTGAGCCCAAACACACAGACACGCCCCGCCCCCAGAGTGAGCCCAAACACACCCACACGCCCCGCCCCCAGAGTGAGCCCAGGAAAGGTCAAAGTGAGACAACACATGGCTCGAGAGAAAGGCACTTTCATAGGCAAAGCAGGAGCTGCACACGCAAACCATGCAAAAGGAGGCCTTCCTTCACTGCCTCCCACCACCAGCAGGCCCATGTTTCGCCATTGAAAGGAAAGCAGGGCTTCAGCCCTCCTAAGGGCTCCTGCGGAAGAGAAACGCCGTCACTCTGAACATCCCCGCTTCCGTCGGCTCTCGTCCGCAGGCACTCGTCTTCTCTGCAGCCTTCCCAGCTGCTCTCCTCCATGACCTCATGACACCTGCCTGCTCCTGGCCAATCCCGTTGCTCTCGTGCCATGACCTCACAAGCGGCAGCCCGACTGTCTTGGCTTCGCCGGCCTCTGCTAGCCCTTCCCGCCGCCCGAGCTCTCGGCCGGGCCGCTTTGGACTCGGGGAGGCACTTGATGACGTCACAGTGTCTGCCCGACGACTGCCGCAAGGCACTCGGGTCGCTGCCGTGGAAACGGCATCACAATCCACCTCCCAGCCACGCCCGGCCCCTTCACCTTCCTCTGCGTCTCCCCTCTCGCAAGCTCTGCGGCACTGCCCTTGCAGTGGAAATCCGGCCTCCTGAGGGCCAAGTTCCACCAGCCAAGCAGCACCGTCCCTACCTTCCCGGCAGAACTTACCTGCGGGCTCACGCAGCCCCACGCTCCCTCCACTGCGAGCCTGCCCTTTGGGCGTGCCCGCGCTCGCGCTCACACACACACACACACACACACCCTCCCCCGCCCCCAGAGTGAGCCCAAACACACAGACACGCCCCGCCCCCAGAGTGAGCCCAAACACACCCACACGCCCCGCCCCCAGAGTGAGCCCAGGAAAGGTCAAAGTGAGACAACACATGGCTCGAGAGAAAGGCACTTTCGTAGGCAAAGCAGGAGCTGCACACGCAAACCATGCAAAAGGAGGCCTTCCTTCACTGCCTCCCACCACCAGCAGGCCCATGTTTCGCCATTGAAAGGAAAGCAGGGCTTCAGCCCTCCTAAGGGCTCCTGCGGAAGAGAAACGCCGTCACTCTGAACATCCCCGCTTCCGTCGGCTCTCGTCCGCAGGCACTCGTCTTCTCTGCAGCCTTGCCAGCTGCTCTCCTCCATGACCTCATGACACCTGCCTGCTCCTGGCCAATCCCGTTGCTCTCGTGCCATGACCTCACAAGCGGCAGCCCGACTCTCTTGGCTTCGCCGGCCTCTGCTAGCCCTTCCCGCCGCCTGAGCTCTCGGCCGGGCCGCTTTGGACTCGGGGAGGCACTTGATGACGTCACAGTGTCTGCCCGACAACTGCCGCAAGGCACTCGGGTCGCTGCCATGGAAACGGCATCACAATCCACCTCCCAGCCACGCCCGGCCCCTTCACCTTCCTCTGCGTCTCCCCTCTCGCAAGCTCTGCAGCACTGCCCTTGGAGTGGAAATCCGGCCTCCCGAGGGCCAAGTTCCACCAGACAAGCAGCACCGTCCCTACCTTCCCGGCAGAACTTACCTGCGGGCTCACGCAGCCCCACGCTCCCTCCACTGCGAGCCTGCCCTTTGGGCGTGCCCGCGCTCACACACACACACACACACACACACACACCCTCCCCCGCCCCCAGAGTGAGCCCAAACACACAGACACGCCCCGCCCCCAGAGTGAGCCCAAACACACCCACACGCCCCGCCCCCAGAGTGAGCCCAGGAAAGGTCAAAGTGAGACAACACATGGCTCGAGAGAAAGGCACTTTCATAGGCAAAGCAGGAGCTGCACACGCAAACCATGCAAAAGGAGGCCTTCCTTCACTGCCTCCCACCACCAGCAGGCCCATGTTTCGCCATTGAAAGGAAAGCAGGGCTTCAGCCCTCCTAAGGGCTCCTGCGGAAGAGAAACGCCGTCACTCTGAACATCCCCGCTTCCGTCGGCTCTCGTCCGCAGGCACTCGTCTTCTCTGCAGCCTTCCCAGCTGCTCTCCTCCATGACCTCATGACACCTGCCTGCTCCTGGCCAATCCCGTTGCTCTCGTGCCATGACCTCACAAGCGGCAGCCCGACTGTCTTGGCTTCGCCGGCCTCTGCTAGCCCTTCCCGCCGCCTGAGCTCTCGGACGGGCCGCTTTGGACTCGGTGAGGCACTTGATGATGTCACAGTGTCTGCCCGACGACTGCCGCAAGGCACTCGGGTCGCTGCCGTGGAAACGGCATCACAATCCACCTCCCAGCCACGCCCGTCCCCTTCACCTTCCTCTGCGTCTCCCCTCTCGCAAGCTCTGCGGCACTGCCCTTGGAGTGGAAATCCGGCCTCCTGAGGGCCAAGTTCCACCAGCCAAGCAGCACCGTCCCTACCTTCCCGGCAGAACTTACCTGCGGGCTCACGCAGCCCCACGCTCCCTCCACTGCGAGCCTGCCCTTTGGGCGTGCCCGCGCTCACACACACACACACACACCCTGTCCCCCCCTCCCCCGCCCCCAGAGTGAGCCCAAACACACCCACACGCCCCGCCCCCAGAGTGAGCCCAGGAAAGGTCAAAGTGAGACAACACATGGCTCGAGAGAAAGGCACTTTCATAGGCAAAGCAGGAGCTGCACACGCAAACAATGCAAAAGGAGGCCTTCCTTCACTGCCTCCCACCACCAGCAGGCCCATGTTTAGCCATTGAAAGGAAAGCAGGGCTTCAGCCCTCCTAAGGGCTCCTGCAGAAGAGAAACGCCGTCACTCTGAACATCCCCGCTTCCGTCGGCTCTCGTCCGCAGGCACTCGTCTTCTCTGCAGCCTTGCCAGCTGCTCTCCTCCATGACCTCATGACACCTGCCTGCTCCTGGCCAATCCCGTTGCTCTCGTGCCATGACCTCACAAGCGGCAGCCCGACTCTCTTGGCTTCGCCGGCCTCTGCTAGCCCTTCCCGCCGCCCGAGCTCTCGGCCGGGCCGCTTTGGACTCGGGGAGGCACTTGATGATGTCACAGTGTCTGCCCGACGACTGCCGCAAGGCACTCGGGTCGCTGCCGTGGAAACGGCATCACAATCCACCTCCCAGCCCCGCCCGGCCCCTTCACCTTCCTCTGCGTCTCCCCTCTCGCAAGCTCTGCAGCACTGCCCTTGGAGTGGAAATCCGGCCTCCTGAGGGCCAAGTTCCACCAGCCAAGCAGCACCGTCCCTACCTTCCCGGCAGAACTTACCTGCGGGCTCACGCAGCCCCACGCTCCCTCCACTGCGAGCCTGCCCTTTGGGCGTGCCCGCGCTCACACACACACACACACACACACCCACCCCCTCCCCCGCCCCCAGAGTGAGCCCAAACACACAGACACGCCCCGCCCCCAGAGTGAGCCCAAACACACCCACACGCCCCGCCCCCAGAGTGAGCCCAGGAAAGGTCAAAGTGAGACAACACATGGCTCGAGAGAAAGGCACTTTCATAGGCAAAGCAGGAGCTGCACACGCAAACCATGCAAAAGGAGGCCTTCCTTCACTGCCTCCCACCACCAGCAGGCCCATGTTTCGCCATTGAAAGGAAAGCAGGGCTTCAGCCCTCCTAAGGGCTCCTGCGGAAGAGAAACGCCGTCACTCTGAACATCCCCGCTTCCGTCGGCTCTCGTCCGCAGGCACTCGTCTTCTCTGCAGCCTTCCCAGCTGCTCTCCTCCATGACCTCATGACACCTGCCTGCTCCTGGCCAATCCCGTTGCTCTCGTGCCATGACCTCACAAGCGGCAGCCCGACTGTCTTGGCTTCGCCGGCCTCTGCTAGCCCTTCCCGCCGCCTGAGCTCTCGGCCGGGCCGCTTTGGACTCGGGGAGGCACTTGATGATGTCACAGTGTCTGCCCGACGACTGCCGCAAGGCACTCGGGTCGCTGCCGTGGAAACGGCATCACAATCCACCTCCCAGCCACGCCCGGCCCCTTCACCTTCCTCTGCGTCTCCCCTCTCGCAAGCTCTGCGGCACTGCCCTTGGAGTGGAAATCCGGCCTCCTGAGGGCCAAGTTCCACCAGCCAAGCAGCACCGTCCCTACCTTCCCGGCAGAACTTACCTGCGGGCTCACGCAGCCCCACGCTCCCTCCACTGCGAGCCTGCCCTTTGGGCGTGCCCGCGCTCACACACACACACACACACACACCCACCCTGTCCCCCCCCTCCCCCGCCCCCAGACTGAGCCCAAACACACCCACACGCCCCGCCCCCAGAGTGAGCCCAGGAAAGGTCAAAGTGAGACAACACATGGCTCGAGAGAAAGGCACTTTCATAGGCAAAGCAGGAGCTGCACACGCAAACAATGCAAAAGGAGGCCTTCCTTCACTGCCTCCCACCACCAGCAGGCCCATGTTTAGCCATTGAAAGGAAAGCAGGGCTTCAGCCCTCCTAAGGGCTCCTGCAGAAGAGAAACGCCGTCACTCTGAACATCCCCGCTTCCGTCGGCTCTCGTCCGCAGGCACTCGTCTTCTCTGCAGCCTTCCCAGCTGCTCTCCTCCATGACCTCATGACACCTGCCTGCTCCTGGCCAATCCCGTTGCTCTCGTGCCATGACCTCACAAGCGGCAGCCCGACTGTCTTGGCTTCGCCGGCCTCTGCTAGCCCTTCCCGCCGCCCGAGCTCTCGGCCGGGCCGCTTTGGACTCGGGGAGGCACTTGATGACGTCACAGTGTCTGCCCGACGACTGCCGCAAGGCACTCGGGTCGCTGCCGTGGAAACGGCATCACAATCCACCTCCCAGCCACGCCCGGCCCCTTCACCTTCCTCTGCGTCTCCCCTCTCGCAAGCTCTGCGGCACTGCCCTTGCAGTGGAAATGGCCTCCTGAGGGCCAAGTTCCACCAGCCAAGCAGCACCGTCCCTACCTTCCCGGCAGAACTTACCTGCGGGCTCACGCAGCCCCACGCTCCCTCCACTGCGAGCCTGCCCTTTGGGCGTGCCCGCGCTCGCGCTCACACACACACACACACACACACCCTCCCCCGCCCCCAGAGTGAGCCCAAACACACAGACACGCCCCCCCCCCCCGCCCCCAGAGTGAGCCCAAACACACCCACACGCCCCGCCCCCAGAGTGAGCCCAGGAAAGGTCAAAGTGAGACAACACATGGCTCGAGAGAAAGGCACTTTCATAGGCAAAGCAGGAGCTGCACACGCAAACCATGCAAAAGGAGGCCTTCCTTCACTGCCTCCCACCACCAGCAGGCCCATGTTTCGCCATTGAAAGGAAAGCAGGGCTTCAGCCCTCCTAAGGGCTCCTGCGGAAGAGAAACGCCGTCACTCTGAACATCCCCGCTTCCGTCGGCTCTCGTCCGCAGGCACTCGTCTTCTCTGCAGCCTTCCCAGCTGCTCTCCTCCATGACCTCATGACACCTGCCTGCTCCTGGCCAATCCCGTTGCTCTCGTGCCATGACCTCACAAGCGGCAGCCCGACTCTCTTGGCTTCGCCGGCCTCTGCTAGCCCTTCCCGCCGCCCGAGCTCTCGGCCGGGCCGCTTTGGACTCTGGGAGGCACTTGATGACGTCACAGTGTCTGCCCGACGACTGCCGCAAGGCACTCGGGTCGCTGCCGTGGAAACGGCATCACAATCCACCTCCCAGCCACGCCCGGCCCCTTCACCTTCCCCTGCGTCTCCCCTCTCGCAAGCTCTGCAGCACTGCCCTTGGAGTGGAAATCCGGCCTCCTGAGGGCCAAGTTCCACCAGCCAAGCAGCACCGTCCCTACCTTCCCGGCAGAACTTACCTGCGGGCTCACGCAGCCCCACGCTCCCTCCACTGCGAGCCTGCCCTTTGGGCGTGCCCGCGCTCACACACACACACACACACACCCCCCTCCCCCGCCCCCAGAGTGAGCCCAAACACACAGACACGCCCCACCCCCCCCCCGCCCCCAGAGTGAGCCCAAACACACCCACACGCCCCGCCCCCAGAGTGAGCCCAGGAAAGGTCAAAGTGAGACAACACATGGCTCGAGAGAAAGGCACTTTCATAGGCAAAGCAGGAGCTGCACACGCAAACCATGCAAAAGGAGGCCTTCCTTCACTGCCTCCCACCACCAGCAGGCCCATGTTTCGCCATTGAAAGGAAAGCAGGGCTTCAGCCCTCCTAAGGGCTCCTGCGGAAGAGAAACGCCGTCACTCTGAACATCCCCGCTTCCGTCGGCTCTCGTCCGCAGGCACTCGTCTTCTCTGCAGCCTTCCCAGCTGCTCTCCTCCATGACCTCATGACACCTGCCTGCTCCTGGCCAATCCCGTTGCTCTCGTGCCATGACCTCACAAGCGGCAGCCCGACTCTCTTGGCTTCGCCGGCCTCTGCTAGCCCTTCCCGCCGCCCGAGCTCTCGGCCGGGCCGCTTTGGACTCGGGGAGGCACTTGATGATGTCACAGTGTCTGCCCGACGACTGCCGCAAGGCACTCGGGTCGCTGCCGTGGAAACGGCATCACAATCCACCTCCCAGCCCCGCCCGGCCCCTTCACCTTCCTCTGCGTCTCCCCTCTCGCAAGCTCTGCGGCACTGCCCTTGCAGTGGAAATCCGGCCTCCTGAGGGCCAAGTTCCACCAGCCAAGCAGCACCGTCCCTACCTTCCCGGCAGAACTTACCTGCGGGCTCACGCAGCCCCACGCTCCCTCCACTGCGAGCCTGCCCTTTGGGCGTGCCCGCGCTCACACACACACACACACACACACACACACCCTCCCCCCGCCCCCAGAGTGAGCCCAAACACACAGACACGCCCCGCCCCCAGAGTGAGCCCAAACACACCCACACGCCCCGCCCCCAGAGTGAGCCCAGGAAAGGTCAAAGTGAGACAACACATGGCTCGAGAGAAAGGCACTTTCATAGGCAAAGCAGGAGCTGCACACGCAAACCATGCAAAAGGAGGCCTTCCTTCACTGCCTCCCACCACCAGCAGGCCCATGTTTCGCCACTGAAAGGAAAGCAGGGCTTCAGCCCTCCTAAGGGCTCCTGCGGAAGAGAAACGCCGTCACTCTGAACATCCCCGCTTCCGTCGGCTCTCGTCCGCAGGCACTCGTCTTCTCTGCAGCCTTCCCAGCTGCTCTCCTCCATGACCTCATGACACCTGCCTGCTCCTGGCCAATCCCGTTGCTCTCGTGCCATGACCTCACAAGCGGCAGCCCGACTGTCTTGGCTTCGCCGGCCTCTGCTAGCCCTTCCCGCCGCCTCAGCTCTCGGCCGGGCCGCTTTGGACTCGGGGAGGCACTTGATGATGTCACAGTGTCTGCCCGACGACTGCCGCAAGGCACTCGGGTCGCTGCCGTGGAAACGGCATCACAATCCACCTCCCAGCCACGCCCGGCCCCTTCACCTTCCTCTGCGTCTCCCCTCTCGCAAGCTCTGCGGCACTGCCCTTGGAGTGGAAATCCGGCCTCCTGAGGGCCAAGTTCCACCAGCCAAGCAGCACCGTCCCTACCTTCCCGGCAGAACTTACCTGCGGGCTCACGCAGCCCCACGCTCCCTCCACTGCGAGCCTGCCCTTTGGGCGTGCCCGCGCTCACACACACACACACACACACCCCCCCACCCCGTCCCCCCCTCCCCCGCCCCCAGAGTGAGCCCAAACACACAGACACGCCCCCCCCCCCCCGCCCCCAGAGTGAGCCCAAACACACCCACACGCCCCGCCCCCAGAGTGAGCCCAGGAAAGGTCAAAGTGAGACAACACATGGCTCGAGAGAAAGGCACTTTCATAGGCAAAGCAGGAGCTGCACACGCAAACCATGCAAAAGGAGGCCTTCCTTCACTGCCTCCCACCACCAGCAGGCCCATGTTTCGCCATTGAAAGGAAAGCAGGGCTTCAGCCCTCCTAAGGGCTCCTGCGGAAGAGAAACGCCGTCACTCTGAACATCCCCGCTTCCGTCGGCTCTCGTCCGCAGGCACTCGTCTTCTCTGCAGCCTTCCCAGCTGCTCTCCTCCATGACCTCATGACACCTGCCTGCTCCTGGCCAATCCCGTTGCTCTCGTGCCATGACCTCACAAGCGGCAGCCCGACTCTCTTGGCTTCGCCGGCCTCTGCTAGCCCTTCCCGCCGCCTCAGCTCTCGGCCGGGCCGCTTTGGACTCGGGGAGGCACTTGATGATGTCACAGTGTCTGCCCGACGACTGCCGCAAGGCACTCGGGTCGCTGCCGTGGAAACGGCATCACAATCCACCTCCCAGCCACGCCCGGCCCCTTCACCTTCCTCTGCGTCTCCCCTCTCGCAAGCTCTGCAGCACTGCCCTTGGAGTGGAAATCCGGCCTCCTGAGGGCCAAGTTCCACCAGCCAAGCAGCACCGTCCCTACCTTCCCGGCAGAACTTACCTGCGGGCTCACGCAGCCCCACGCTCCCTCCACTGCGAGCCTGCCCTTTGGGCGTGCCCGCGCTCACACACACACACACACACCCACCCACCCCGTCCCCCCCTCCCCCGCCCCCAGAGTGAGCCCAAACACACAGACACGCCCCCCCCCCCGCCCCCAGAGTGAGCCCAAACACACCCACACGCCCCGCCCCCAGAGTGAGCCCAGGAAAGGTCAAAGTGAGACAACACATGGCTCGAGAGAAAGGCACTTTCATAGGCAAAGCAGGAGCTGCACACGCAAACAATGCAAAAGGAGGCCTTCCTTCACTGCCTCCCACCACCAGCAGGCCCATGTTTCGCCATTGAAAGGAAAGCAGGGCTTCAGCCCTCCTAAGGGCTCCTGCGGAAGAGAAACGCCGTCACTCTGAACATCCCCGCTTCCGTCGGCTCTCGTCCGCAGGCACTCGTCTTCTCTGCAGCCTTCCCAGCTGCTCTCCTCCATGACCTCATGACACCTGCCTGCTCCTGGCCAATCCCGTTGCTCTCGTGCCATGACCTCACAAGCGGCAGCCCGACTCTCTTGGCTTCGCCAGCCTCTGCTAGCCCTTCCCGCCGCCCGAGCTCTCGGCCGGGCCGCTTTGGACTCGGGGAGGCACTTGATGACGTCACAGTCTCTGCCCGACGACTGCCGCAAGGCACTCGGGTCGCTGCCATGGAAACGGCATCACAATCCACCTCCCAGCCACGCCCGGCCCCTTCACCTTCCTCTGCGTCTCCCCTCTCGCAAGCTCTGCAGCACTGCCCTTGGAGTGGAAATCCGGCCTCCTGAGGGCCAAGTTCCACCAGCCAAGCAGCACCGTCCCTACCTTCCCGGCAGAACTTACCTGCGGGCTCACGCAGCCCCACGCTCCCTCCACTGCGAGCCTGCCCTTTGGGCGTGCCCGCGCTCACACACACACACACACACACACCCTCCCCCGCCCCCAGAGTGAGCCCAAACACACAGACACGCCCCGCCCCAAGAGTGAGCCCAAACACACCCACACGCCCCGCCCCCAGAGTGAGCCCAGGAAAGGTCAAAGTGAGACAACACATGGCTCGAGAGAAAGGCACTTTCATAGGCAAAGCAGGAGCTGCACACGCAAACCATGCAAAAGGAGGCCTTCCTTCCCTGCCTCCCACCACCAGCAGGCCCATGTTTCGCCATTGAAAGGAAAGCAGGGCTTCAGCCCTCCTAAGGGCTCCTGCGGAAGAGAAACGCCGTCACTCTGAACATCCCCGCTTCCGTCGGCTCTCGTCCGCAGGCACTCGTCTTCTCTGCAGCCTTCCCAGCTGCTCTCCTCCATGACCTCATGACACCTGCCTGCTCCTGGCCAATCCCGTTGCTCTCGTGCCATGACCTCACAAGCGGCAGCCCGACTCTCTTGGCTTCGCCGGCCTCTGCTAGCCCTTCCCGCCGCCTGAGCTCTCGGCCGGGCCGCTTTGGACTCGGGGAGGCACTTGATGATGTCACAGTGTCTGCCCGACGACTGCCGCAAGGCACTCGGGTCGCTGCCGTGGAAACGGCATCACAATCCACCTCCCAGCCACGCCCGGCCCCTTCACCTTCCCCTGCGTCTCCCCTCTCGCAAGCTCTGCAGCACTGCCCTTGGAGTGGAAATCCGGCCTCCTGAGGGCCAAGTTCCACCAGCCAAGCAGCACCGTCCCTACCTTCCCGGCAGAACTTACCTGCGGGCTCACGCAGCCCCACGCTCCCTCCACTGCGAGCCTGCCCTTTGGGCGTGCCCGCGCTCACACACACACACACACACCCACCCACCCCGTCCCCCCCTCCCCCGCCCCCAGAGTGAGCCCAAACACACAGACACGCCCCCCCCCCCCCGCCCCCAGAGTGAGCCCAAACACACCCACACGCCCCGCCCCCAGAGTGAGCCCAGGAAAGGTCAAAGTGAGACAACACATGGCTCGAGAGAAAGGCACTTTCATAGGCAAAGCAGGAGCTGCACACGCAAACAATGCAAAAGGAGGCCTTCCTTCACTGCCTCCCACCACCAGCAGGCCCATGTTTCGCCATTGAAAGGAAAGCAGGGCTTCAGCCCTCCTAAGGGCTCCTGCGGAAGAGAAACGCCGTCACTCTGAACATCCCCGCTTCCGTCGGCTCTCGTCCGCAGGCACTCGTCTTCTCTGCAGCCTTGCCAGCTGCTCTCCTCCATGACCTCATGACACCTGCCTGCTCCTGGCCAATCCCGTTGCTCTCGTGCCATGACCTCACAAGCGGCAGCCCGACTCTCTTGGCTTCGCCGGCCTCTGCTAGCCCTTCCCGCCGCCCGAGCTCTCGGCCGGGCCGCTTTGGACTCGGGGAGGCACTTGATGACGTCACAGTCTCTGCCCGACGACTGCCGCAAGGCACTCGGGTCGCTGCCATGGAAACGGCATCACAATCCACCTCCCAGCCACGCCCGGCCCCTTCACCTTCCTCTGCGTCTCCCCTCTCGCAAGCTCTGCAGCACTGCCCTTGGAGTGGAAATCCGGCCTCCTGAGGGCCAAGTTCCACCAGCCAAGCAGCACCGTCCCTACCTTCCCGGCAGAACTTACCTGCGGGCTCACGCAGCCCCACGCTCCCTCCACTGCGAGCCTGCCCTTTGGGCGTGCCCGCGCTCACACACACACACACACACACACCCTCCCCCGCCCCCAGAGTGAGCCCAAACACACAGACACGCCCCGCCCCAAGAGTGAGCCCAAACACACCCACACGCCCCGCCCCCAGAGTGAGCCCAGGAAAGGTCAAAGTGAGACAACACATGGCTCGAGAGAAAGGCACTTTCATAGGCAAAGCAGGAGCTGCACACGCAAACCATGCAAAAGGAGGCCTTCCTTCCCTGCCTCCCACCACCAGCAGGCCCATGTTTCGCCATTGAAAGGAAAGCAGGGCTTCAGCCCTCCTAAGGGCTCCTGCGGAAGAGAAACGCCGTCACTCTGAACATCCCCGCTTCCGTCGGCTCTCGTCCGCAGGCACTCGTCTTCTCTGCAGCCTTCCCAGCTGCTCTCCTCCATGACCTCATGACACCTGCCTGCTCCTGGCCAATCCCGTTGCTCTCGTGCCATGACCTCACAAGCGGCAGCCCGACTCTCTTGGCTTCGCCGGCCTCTGCTAGCCCTTCCCGCCGCCTGAGCTCTCGGCCGGGCCGCTTTGGACTCGGGGAGGCACTTGATGATGTCACAGTGTCTGCCCGACGACTGCCGCAAGGCACTCGGGTCGCTGCCGTGGAAACGGCATCACAATCCACCTCCCAGCCACGCCCGGCCCCTTCACCTTCCCCTGCGTCTCCCCTCTCGCAAGCTCTGCAGCACTGCCCTTGGAGTGGAAATCCGGCCTCCTGAGGGCCAAGTTCCACCAGCCAAGCAGCACCGTCCCTACCTTCCCGGCAGAACTTACCTGCGGGCTCACGCAGCCCCACGCTCCCTCCACTGCGAGCCTGCCCTTTGGGCGTGCCCGCGCTCACACACACACACACACACACACCCTCCCCCGCCCCCAGAGTGAGCCCAAACACACAGACACGTCCCACCCCCCCCCGCCCCCAGAGTGAGCCCAAACACACCCACACGCCCCGCCCCCAGAGTGAGCCCAGGAAAGGTCAAAGTGAGACAACACATGGCTCGAGAGAAAGGCACTTTCATAGGCAAAGCAGGAGCTGCACACGCAAACCATGCAAAAGGAGGCCTTCCTTCACTGCCTCCCACCACCAGCAGGCCCATGTTTCGCCATTGAAAGGAAAGCAGGGCTTCAGCCCTCCTAAGGGCTCCTGCGGAAGAGAAACGCCGTCACTCTGAACATCCCCGCTTCCGTCGGCTCTCGTCCGCAGGCACTCGTCTTCTCTGCAGCCTTGCCAGCTGCTCTCCTCCATGACCTCATGACACCTGCCTGCTCCTGGCCAATCCCGTTGCTCTCGTGCCATGACCTCACAAGCGGCAGCCCGACTCTCTTGGCTTCGCCGGCCTCTGCTAGCCCTTCCCGCCGCCTGAGCTCTCGGCCGGGCCGCTTTGGACTCGGGGAGGCACTTGATGATGTCACAGTGTCTGCCCGACGACTGCCGCAAGGCACTCGGGTCGCTGCCGTGGAAACGGCATCACAATCCACCTCCCAGCCACGCCCGGCCCCTTCACCTTCCTCTGCGTCTCCCCTCTCGCAAGCTCTGCAGCACTGCCCTTGGAGTGGAAATCCGGCCTCCTGAGGGCCAAGTTCCACCAGCCAAGCAGCACCGTCCCTACCTTCCCGGCAGAACTTACCTGCGGGCTCACGCAGCCCCACGCTCCCTCCACTGCGAGCCTGCCCTTTGGGCGTGCCCGCGCTCACACACACACACACACACCCACCCACCCCGTCCCCCCCTCCCCCGCCCCCAGAGTGAGCCCAAACACACAGACACGCCCCCCCCCCCCGCCCCCAGAGTGAGCCCAAACACACCCACACGCCCCGCCCCCAGAGTGAGCCCAGGAAAGGTCAAAGTGAGACAACACATGGCTCGAGAGAAAGGCACTTTCATAGGCAAAGCAGGAGCTGCACACGCAAACAATGCAAAAGGAGGCCTTCCTTCACTGCCTCCCACCACCAGCAGGCCCATGTTTCGCCATTGAAAGGAAAGCAGGGCTTCAGCCCTCCTAAGGGCTCCTGCGGAAGAGAAACGCCGTCACTCTGAACATCCCCGCTTCCGTCGGCTCTCGTCCGCAGGCACTCGTCTTCTCTGCAGCCTTCCCAGCTGCTCTCCTCCATGACCTCATGACACCTGCCTGCTCCTGGCCAATCCCGTTGCTCTCGTGCCATGACCTCACAAGCGGCAGCCCGACTCTCTTGGCTTCGCCGGCCTCTGCTAGACCTTCCCGCCGCCCGAGCTCTCGGCCGGGCCGCTTTGGACTCGGGGAGGCACTTGATGACGTCACAGTCTCTGCCCGACGACTGCCGCAAGGCACTCGGGTCGCTGCCATGGAAACGGCATCACAATCCACCTCCCAGCCACGCCCGGCCCCTTCACCTTCCTCTGCGTCTCCCCTCTCGCAAGCTCTGCAGCACTGCCCTTGGAGTGGAAATCCGGCCTCCTGAGGGCCAAGTTCCACCAGCCAAGCAGCACCGTCCCTACCTTCCCGGCAGAACTTACCTGCGGGCTCACGCAGCCCCACGCTCCCTCCACTGCGAGCCTGCCCTTTGGGCGTGCCCGCGCTCACACACACACACACACACACCCCCTCCCCCGCCCCCAGAGTGAGCCCAAACACACAGACACGCCCCGCCCCAAGAGTGAGCCCAAACACACCCACACGCCCCGCCCCCAGAGTGAGCCCAGGAAAGGTCAAAGTGAGACAACACATGGCTCGAGAGAAAGGCACTTTCATAGGCAAAGCAGGAGCTGCACACGCAAACCATGCAAAAGGAGGCCTTCCTTCCCTGCCTCCCACCACCAGCAGGCCCATGTTTCGCCATTGAAAGGAAAGCAGGGCTTCAGCCCTCCTAAGGGCTCCTGCGGAAGAGAAACGCCGTCACTCTGAACATCCCCGCTTCCGTCGGCTCTCGTCCGCAGGCACTCGTCTTCTCTGCAGCCTTCCCAGCTGCTCTCCTCCATGACCTCATGACACCTGCCTGCTCCTGGCCAATCCCGTTGCTCTCGTGCCATGACCTCACAAGCGGCAGCCCGACTGTCTTGGCTTCGCCGGCCTCTGCTAGCCCTTCCCGCCGCCTGAGCTCTCGGCCGGGCCGCTTTGGACTCGGGGAGGCACTTGATGATGTCACAGTGTCTGCCCGACGACTGCCGCAAGGCACTCGGGTCGCTGCCGTGGAAACGGCATCACAATCCACCTCCCAGCCACGCCCGGCCCCTTCACCTTCCCCTGCGTCTCCCCTCTCGCAAGCTCTGCAGCACTGCCCTTGGAGTGGAAATCCGGCCTCCCGAGGGCCAAGTTCCACCAGCCAAGCAGCACCGTCCCTACCTTCCCGGCAGAACTTACCTGCGGGCTCACGCAGCCCCACGCTCCCTCCACTGCGAGCCTGCCCTTTGGGCGTGCCCGCGCTCACACACACACACACACACACCCCCTCCCCCGCCCCCAGAGTGAGCCCAAACACACAGACACGTCCCACCCCCCCCCGCCCCCAGAGTGAGCCCAAACACACCCACACGCCCCGCCCCCAGAGTGAGCCCAGGAAAGGTCAAAGTGAGACAACACATGGCTCGAGAGAAAGGCACTTTCATAGGCAAAGCAGGAGCTGCACACGCAAACCATGCAAAAGGAGGCCTTCCTTCACTGCCTCCCACCACCAGCAGGCCCATGTTTCGCCATTGAAAGGAAAGCAGGGCTTCAGCCCTCCTAAGGGCTCCTGCGGAAGAGAAACGCCGTCACTCTGAACATCCCCGCTTCCGTCGGCTCTCGTCCGCAGGCACTCGTCTTCTCTGCAGCCTTGCCAGCTGCTCTCCTCCATGACCTCATGACACCTGCCTGCTCCTGGCCAATCCCGTTGCTCTCGTGCCATGACCTCACAAGCGGCAGCCCGACTCTCTTGGCTTCGCCGGCCTCTGCTAGCCCTTCCCGCCGCCTCAGCTCTCGGCCGGGCCGCTTTGGACTCGGGGAGGCACTTGATGATGTCACAGTGTCTGCCCGACGACTGCCGCAAGGCACTCGGGTCGCTGCCGTGGAAACGGCATCACAATCCACCTCCCAGCCACGCCCGGCCCCTTCACCTTCCTCTGCGTCTCCCCTCTCGCAAGCTCTGCAGCACTGCCCTTGGAGTGGAAATCCGGCCTCCTGAGGGCCAAGTTCCACCAGCCAAGCAGCACCGTCCCTACCTTCCCGGCAGAACTTACCTGCGGGCTCACGCAGCCCCACGCTCCCTCCACTGCGAGCCTGCCCTTTGGGCGTGCCCGCGCTCACACACACACACACACACACCCACCCACCCCGTCCCCCCCTCCCCCGCCCCCAGAGTGAGCCCAAACACACAGACACGACCCCCCCCCCGCCCCCAGAGTGAGCCCAAACACACCCACACGCCCCGCCCCCAGAGTGAGCCCAGGAAAGGTCAAAGTGAGACAACACATGGCTCGAGAGAAAGGCACTTTCATAGGCAAAGCAGGAGCTGCACACGCAAACCATGCAAAAGGAGGCCTTCCTTCACTGCCTCCCACCACCAGCAGGCCCATGTTTCGCCATTGAAAGGAAAGCAGGGCTTCAGCCCTCCTAAGGGCTCCTGCGGAAGAGAAACGCCGTCACTCTGAACATCCCCGCTTCCGTCGGCTCTCGTCCGCAGGCACTCGTCTTCTCTGCAGCCTTCCCAGCTGCTCTCCTCCATGACCTCATGACACCTGCCTGCTCCTGGCCAATCCCGTTGCTCTCGTGCCATGACCTCACAAGCGGCAGCCCGACTGTCTTGGCTTCGCCGGCCTCTGCTAGCCCTTCCCGCCGCCTGAGCTCTCGGCCGGGCCGCTTTGGACTCGGTGAGGCACTTGATGACGTCACAGTGTCTGCCCGACGACTGCCGCAAGGCACTCGGGTCGCTGCCGTGGAAACGGCATCACAATCCACCTCCCAGCCACGCCCGGCCCCTTCACCTTCCTCTGCGTCTCCCCTCTCGCAAGCTCTGCAGCACTGCCCTTGGAGTGGAAATCCGGCCTCCTGAGGGCCAAGTTCCACCAGCCAAGCAGCACCGTCCCTACCTTCCCGGCAGAACTTACCTGCGGGCTCACGCAGCCCCACGCTCCCTCCACTGCGAGCCTGCCCTTTGGGCGTGCCCGCGCTCACACACACACACACACACACACACACACCCTCCCCCGCCCCCAGAGTGAGCCCAAACACACCCACACGCCCCGCCCCCAGAGTGAGCCCAGGAAAGGTCAAAGTGAGACAACACATGGCTCGAGAGAAAGGCACTTTCGTAGGCAAAGCAGGAGCTGCACACGCAAACCATGCAAAAGGAGGCCTTCCTTCACTGCCTCCCACCACCAGCAGGCCCATGTTTCGCCATTGAAAGGAAAGCAGGGCTTCAGCCCTCCTAAGGGCTCCTGCGGAAGAGAAACGCCGTCACTCTGAACATCCCCGCTTCCGTCGGCTCTCGTCCGCAGGCACTCGTCTTCTCTGCAGCCTTGCCAGCTGCTCTCCTCCATGACCTCATGACACCTGCCTGCTCCTGGCCAATCCCGTTGCTCTCGTGCCATGACCTCACAAGCGGCAGCCCGACTCTCTTGGCTTCGCCGGCCTCTGCTAGCCCTTCCCGCCGCCCGAGCTCTCGGCCGGGCCGCTTTGGACTCGGGGAGGCACTTGATGACGTCACAGTGTCTGCCCGACGACTGCCGCAAGGCACTCGGGTCGCTGCCATGGAAACGGCATCACAATCCACCTCCCAGCCACGCCCGGCCCCTTCACCTTCCTCTGCGTCTCCCCTCTCGCAAGCTCTGCAGCACTGCCCTTGCAGTGGAAATCCGGCCTCCTGAGGGCCAAGTTCCACCAGCCAAGCAGCACCGTCCCTACCTTCCCGGCTGAACTTACCTGCGGGCTCACGCAGCCCCACGCTCCCTCCACTGCGAGCCTGCCCTTTGGGCGTGCCCGCGCTCACACACACACACACACACACACACACCCTCCCCCGCCCCCAGAGTGAGCCCAAACACACAGACACGCCCCACCCCCCCCCGCCCCCAGAGTGAGCCCAAACACACCCACACGCCCCGCCCCCAGAGTGAGCCCAGGAAAGGTCAAAGTGAGACAACACATGGCTCGAGAAAAAGGCACTTTCATAGGCAAAGCAGGAGCTGCACACGCAAACCATGCAAAAGGAGGCCTTCCTTCACTGCGTCCCACCACCAGCAGGCCCATGTTTCGCCATTGAAAGGAAAGCAGGGCTTCAGCCCTCCTAAGGGCTCCTGCGGAAGAGAAACGCCGTCACTCTGAACATCCCCGCTTCTGTCAGCTCTCGTCCGCAGGCACTCGTCTTCTCTGCAGCCTTCCCAGCTGCTCTCCTCCATGACCTCATGACACCTGCCTGCTCCTGGCCAATCCCGTTGCTCTCGTGCCATGACCTCACAAGCGGCAGCCCGACTGTCTTGGCTTCGCCGGCCTCTGCTAGCCCTTCCCGCCGCCCGAGCTCTCGGCCGGGCCGCTTTGGACTCGGGGAGGCACTTGATGACGTCACAGTGTATGCCCGACGACTGCTGCAAGGCACTCGGGTCGCTGCCATGGAAACGGCATCACAATCCACCTCCCAGCCACGCCCGGCCCCTTCACCTGCCTCTGCGTCTGCCCTCTCGCAAGCTCTGCGGCACTGCCCTTGGAGTGGAAATCCGGCCTCCTGAGGGCCAAGTTCCACCAGCCAAGCAGCACCGTCCCTACCTTCCCGGCAGAACTTACCTGCGGGCTCACGCAGCCCCACGCTCCCTCCACTGCGAGCCTGCCCTTTGGGCGTGCCCGCGCTCACACACACACACACACACACACCCTCCCCCGCCCCCAGAGTGAGCCCAAACACACAGACACGCCCCGCCCCAAGAGTGAGCCCAAACACACCCACACGCCCCGCCCCCAGAGTGAGCCCAGGAAAGGTCAAAGTGAGACAACACATGGCTCGAGAGAAAGGCACTTTCATAGGCAAAGCAGGAGCTGCACACGCAAACCATGCAAAAGGAGGCCTTCCTTCCCTGCCTCCCACCACCAGCAGGCCCATGTTTCGCCATTGAAAGGAAAGCAGGGCTTCAGCCCTCCTAAGGGCTCCTGCGGAAGAGAAACGCCGTCACTCTGAACATCCCCGCTTCCGTCGGCTCTCGTCTTCTCTGCAGCCTTGCCAGCTGCTCTCCTCCATGACCTCATGACACCTGCCTGCTCCTGGCCAATCCCGTTGCTCTCGTGCCATGACCTCACAAGCGGCAGCCCGACTGTCTTGGCTTCGCCGGCCTCTGCTAGCCCTTCCCGCCGCCTGAGCTCTCGGCCGGGCCGCTTTGGACTCGGGGAGGCACTTGATGACGTCACAGAGGCACTTGATGACGTCACAGTGTCTGCCCGACGACTGCCGCAAGGCACTCGGGTCGCTGCCGTGGAAACGGCATCACAATCCACCTCCCAGCCACGCCTGGCCCCTTCACCTTCCTCTGCGTCTCCCCTCTCGCAAGCTCTGCAGCACTGCCCTTGGAGTGGAAATCCGGCCTCCTGAGGGCCAAGTTCCACCAGCCAAGCAGCACCGTCCCTACCTTCCCGGCAGAACTTACCTGCGGGCTCACGCAGCCCCACGCTCCCTCCACTGCGAGCCTGCCCTTTGGGCGTGCCCGCGCTCACACACACACACACACACACACACACACCCTCCCCCGCCCCCAGAGTGAGCCCAAACACACAGACACGCCCCGCCCCCAGAGTGAGCCCAAACACACCCACACGCCCCGCCCCCAGAGTGAGCCCAGGAAAGGTCAAAGTGAGACAACACATGGCTCGAGAGAAAGGCACTTTCGTAGGCAAAGCAGGAGCTGCACACGCAAACCATGCAAAAGGAGGCCTTCCTTCACTGCCTCCCACCACCAGCAGGCCCATGTTTCGCCATTGAAAGGAAAGCAGGGCTTCAGCCCTCCTAAGGGCTCCTGCGGAAGAGAAACGCCGTCACTCTGAACATCCCCGCTTCCGTCGGCTCTCGTCCGCAGGCACTCGTCTTCTCTGCAGCCTTGCCAGCTGCTCTCCTCCATGACCTCATGACACCTGCCTGCTCCTGGCCAATCCCGTTGCTCTCGTGCCATGACCTCACAAGCGGCAGCCCGACTGTCTTGGCTTCGCCGGCCTCTGCTAGCCCTTCCCGCCGCCTGAGCTCTCGGCCGGGCCGCTTTGGACTCGGGGAGGCACTTGATGACGTCACAGTGTCTGCCCGACGACTGCCGCAAGGCACTCGGGTCGCTGCCGTGGAAACGGCATCACAATCCACCTCCCAGCCACGCCCGGCCCCTTCACCTTCCTCTGCGTCTCCCCTCTCGCAAGCTCTGCAGCACTGCCCTTGGAGTGGAAATCCGGCCTCCTGAGGGCCAAGTTCCACCAGCCAAGCAGCACCGTCCCTACCTTCCCGGCAGAACTTACCTGCGGGCTCACGCAGCCCCACGCTCCCTCCACTGCGAGCCTGCCCTTTGGGCGTGCCCGCGCTCACACACACACACACACACACACACACACCCTCCCCCGCCCCCAGAGTGAGCCCAAACACACAGACACGCCCCGCCCCCAGAGTGAGCCCAAACACACCCACACGCCCCGCCCCCAGAGTGAGCCCAGGAAAGGTCAAAGTGAGACAACACATGGCTCGAGAGAAAGGCACTTTCGTAGGCAAAGCAGGAGCTGCACACGCAAACCATGCAAAAGGAGGCCTTCCTTCACTGCCTCCCACCACCAGCAGGCCCATGTTTCGCCATTGAAAGGAAAGCAGGGCTTCAGCCCTCCTAAGGGCTCCTGCGGAAGAGAAACGCCGTCACTCTGAACATCCCCGCTTCCGTCGGCTCTCGTCCGCAGGCACTCGTCTTCTCTGCAGCCTTGCCAGCTGCTCTCCTCCATGACCTCATGACACCTGCCTGCTCCTGGCCAATCCCGTTGCTCTCGTGCCATGACCTCACAAGCGGCAGCCCGACTCTCTTGGCTTCGCCGGCCTCTGCTAGCCCTTCCCGCCGCCCGAGCTCTCGGCCGGGCCGCTTTGGACTCGGGGAGGCACTTGATGACGTCACAGTGTCTGCCCGACGACTGCCGCAAGGCACTCGGGTCGCTGCCATGGAAACGGCATCACAATCCACCTCCCAGCCACGCCCGGCCCCTTCACCTTCCTCTGCGTCTCCCCTCTCGCAAGCTCTGCAGCACTGCCCTTGGAGTGGAAATCCGGCCTCCTGAGGGCCAAGTTCCACCAGCCAAGCAGCACCGTCCCTACCTTCCCGGCAGAACTTACCTGCGGGCTCACGCAGCCCCACGCTCCCTCCACTGCGAGCCTGCCCTTTGGGCGTGCCCGCGCTCACACACACACACACACACACACACACACCCTCCCCCGCCCCCAGAGTGAGCCCAAACACACAGACACGCCCCGCCCCCAGAGTGAGCCCAAACACACCCACACGCCCCGCCCCCAGAGTGAGCCCAGGAAAGGTCAAAGTGAGACAACACATGGCTCGAGAGAAAGGCACTTTCGTAGGCAAAGCAGGAGCTGCACACGCAAACCATGCAAAAGGAGGCCTTCCTTCACTGCCTCCCACCACCAGCAGGCCCATGTTTCGCCATTGAAAGGAAAGCAGGGCTTCAGCCCTCCTAAGGGCTCCTGCGGAAGAGAAACGCCGTCACTCTGAACATCCCCGCTTCCGTCGGCTCTCGTCCGCAGGCACTCGTCTTCTCTGCAGCCTTGCCAGCTGCTCTCCTCCATGACCTCATGACACCTGCCTGCTCCTGGCCAATCCCGTTGCTCTCGTGCCATGACCTCACAAGCGGCAGCCCGACTCTCTTGGCTTCGCCGGCCTCTGCTAGCCCTTCCCGCCGCCCGAGCTCTCGGCCGGGCCGCTTTGGACTCGGGGAGGCACTTGATGACGTCACAGTGTCTGCCCGACGACTGCCGCAAGGCACTCGGGTCGCTGCCATGGAAACGGCATCACAATCCACCTCCCAGCCACGCCCGGCCCCTTCACCTTCCTCTGCGTCTCCCCTCTCGCAAGCTCTGCAGCACTGCCCTTGCAGTGGAAATCCGGCCTCCTGAGGGCCAAGTTCCACCAGCCAAGCAGCACCGTCCCTACCTTCCCGGCTGAACTTACCTGCGGGCTCACGCAGCCCCACGCTCCCTCCACTGCGAGCCTGCCCTTTGGGCGTGCCCGCGCTCACACACACACACACACACACACACACCCTCCCCCGCCCCCAGAGTGAGCCCAAACACACAGACACGCCCCACCCCCCCCCGCCCCCCAAGAGTGAGCCCAAACACACCCACACGCCCCGCCCCCAGAGTGAGCCCAGGAAAGGTCAAAGTGAGACAACACATGGCTCGAGAGAAAGGCACTTTCATAGGCAAAGCAGGAGCTGCACACGCAAACCATGCAAAAGGAGGCCTTCCTTCACTGCCTCCCACCACCAGCAGGCCCATGTTTCGCCATTGAAAGGAAAGCAGGGCTTCAGCCCTCCTAAGGGCTCCTGCGGAAGAGAAACGCCGTCACTCTGAACATCCCCGCTTCCGTCGGCTCTCGTCCGCAGGCACTCGTCTTCTCTGCAGCCTTCCCAGCTGCTCTCCTCCATGACCTCATGACACCTGCCTGCTCCTGGCCAATCCCGTTGCTCTCGTTGCCATGACCTCACAAGCGGCAGCCCGACTGTCTTGGCTTCGCCGGCCTCTGCTAGCCCTTCCCGCCGCCCGAGCTCTCGGCCGGGCCGCTTTGGACTCGGGGAGGCACTTGATGACGTCACAGTGTATGCCCGACGACTGCTGCAAGGCACTCGGGTCGCTGCCATGGAAACGGCATCACAATCCACCTCCCAGCCACGCCCGGCCCCTTCACCTTCCTCTGCGGTCTCCCCTCTCGCAAGCTCTGCAGCACTGCCCTTGGAGTGGAAATCCGGCCTCCTGAGGGCCAAGTTCCACCAGCCAAGCAGCACCGTCCCTACCTTCCCGGCAGAACTTACCTGCGGGCTCACGCAGCCCCACCGCTCCCTCCACTGCGAGCCTGCCCTTTGGGGCGTGCCCCGCGCTCACACACACACACACACACACACACCCTCCCCCGCACCCCAGAGTGAGCCCAAACACACAGACACGCCCCGCCCCAAGAGTGAGCCCAAACACACCCACACGCCCCGCCCCCAGAGTGAGCCCAGGAAAGGTCAAAGTGAGACAACACATGGCTCGAGAGAAAGGCACTTTCATAGGCAAAGCAGGAGCTGCACACGCAAACCATGCAAAAGGAGGCCTTCCTTCACTGCCTCCCACCACCAGCAGGCCCATGTTTCAGCCATTGAAAGGAAAGCAGGGCTTCAGCCCTCCTAAGTGGCTCCTGCGGAAGAGAAACGCCGTCACTCTGAACATCCCCGCTTCCGTCGGCTCTCGTCCGCAGGCACTCGTCTTCTCTGCAGCCTTCCCAGCTGCTCTCCTCCATGACCTCATGACACCTGCCTGCTCCTGGCCAATCCGTTGCTCTCGTGCCATGACCTCACAAGCGGCAGCCCGACTGTCTTGGCTTCGCCGGCCTCTGCTAGCCCTTCCCGCCGCCTGAGCTCTCGGCCGGGCCGCTTTGGACTCGGGGAGGCACTTGATGATGTCACAGTGTCTGCCCGACGACTGCCGCAAGGCACTCGGGTCGCTGCCGTGGAAACGGCATCACAATCCACCTCCCAGCCACGCCCGGCCCCTTCACCTTCCTCTGCGTCTCCCCTCTCGCAAGCTCTGCAGCACTGCCCTTGGAGTGGAAATCCGGCCTCCTGAGGGCCAAGTTCCACCAGCCAAGCAGCACCGTCCCTACCTTCCCGGCAGAACTTACCTGCGGGCTCACGCAGCCCCACGCTCCCTCCACTGCGAGCCTGCCCTTTGGGCGTGCCCGCGCTCGCAGCTCACACACACACACACACACACACACCCTCCCCCGCCCCCAGAGTGAGCCCAAACACACAGACACGCCCCGCCCCCCGAGTGAGCCCAAACACACCCACACGCCCCTCGCACCCAGAGTGAGCCCAGGAAAGGTCAAAGTGAGACAACACATGGCTCGAGAGAAAGGCACTTTCGTAGGCAAAGCAGGAGCTGCACACGCAAACCATGCAAAAGGAGGCCTTCCTTCACTGCCCTCCCACCACCAGCAGGCCCATGTTTCGCCATTGAAAGGAAAGCAGGGCTTCAGCCCTCCTAAGGGCTCCTGCGGAAGAGAAACGCCGTCACTCTGAACATCCCCGCTTCCGTCGGCTCTCGTCCGCAGGTCACTCGTCTTCTCTGCAGCCTTCCCAGCTGCTCTCCTCCATGACCTCATGACACCTGCCTGCTCCTGGCCAATCCCGTTGCTCTCGTGCCATTGACCTCACAAGCGGCAGCCCGACTGTCTTGGCTTCGCCGGCCTCTGCTAGCCCTTCCCGCCGCCTCAGCTCTCGGCCGGGCCGCTTTGGACTCGGGGAGGCACTTGATGATGTCACAGTGTCTGCCCGACGACTGCCGCAAGGCACTCGGGTCGCTGCCGTGGAAACGGCATCACAATCCACCTCCCAGCCACGCCCAGCCCCTTCACCTTCCTCTGCGTCTCCCCTCTCGCAAGCTCTGCAGCACTGCCCTTGGAGTGGAAATCCGGCCTCCTGAGGGCCAAGTTCCACCAGCCAAGCAGCACCGTCCCTACCTTCCCGGCAGAACTTACCTGCGGGCTCACGCAGCCCCACGCTCCCTCCACTGCGAGCCTGCCCTTTGGGCGTGCCCGCGCTCACACACACACACACACACACCCCCTCCCCCGCCCCCAGAGTGAGCCCAAACACACAGACACGCCCCACCCCCCCCCCGCCCCCAGAGTGAGCCCAAACACACCCACGACGCCCCGCCCCCAGAGTGAGCCCAGGAAAGGTCAAAGTGAGACAACACATGGCTCGAGAGAAAGGCACTTTCATAGGCAAAGCAGGAGCTGCACACGCAAACCATGCAAAAGGAGGCCTTCCTTCACTGCCTCCCACCACCAGCAGGCCCATGTTTCGCCATTGAAAGGAAAGCAGGGCTTCAGCCCTCCTAAGGGCTCCTGCGGAAGAGAAACGCCGTCACTCTGAACATCCCCGCTTCCGTCGGCTCTCGTCCGCAGGCACTCGTCTTCTCTGCAGCCTTCCCAGCTGCTCTCCTCCATGACCTCATGACACCTGCCTGCTCCTGGCCAATCCCGTTGCTCTCGTGCCATGACCTCACAAGCGGCAGCCCGACTGTCTTGGCTTCGCCGGCCTCTGCTAGCCCTTCCCGCCGCCTGAGCTCTCGGCCGGGCCGCTTTGGACTCGGGGAGGCACTTGATGATGTCACAGTGTCTGCCCGACGACTGCCGCAAGGCACTCGGGTCGCTGCCGTGGAAACGGCATCACAATCCACCTCCCAGCCACGCCCGGCCCCTTCACCTTCCTCTGCGTCTCCCCTCTCGCAAGCTCTGCAGCACTGCCCTTGGAGTGGAAATCCGGCCTCCTGAGGGCCAAGTTCCACCAGCCAAGCAGCACCGTCCCTACCTTCCCGGCAGAACTTACCTGCGGGCTCACGCAGCCCCACGCTCCCTCCACTGCGAGCCTGCCCTTTGGGCGTGCCCGCGCTCGCGCTCACACACACACACACACACACACCCTCCCCCGCCCCCAGAGTGAGCCCAAACACACAGACACGCCCCGCCCCCAGAGTGAGCCCAAACACACCCACACGCCCCGCCCCCAGAGTGAGCCCAGGAAAGGTCAAAGTGAGACAACACATGGCTCGAGAGAAAGGCACTTTCGTAGGCAAAGCAGGAGCTGCACACGCAAACCATGCAAAAGGAGGCCTTCCTTCACTGCCTCCCACCACCAGCAGGCCCATGTTTCGCCATTGAAAGGAAAGCAGGGCTTCAGCCCTCCTAAGGGCTCCTGCGGAAGAGAAACGCCGTCACTCTGAACATCCCCGCTTCCGTCGGCTCTCGTCCGCAGGCACTCGTCTTCTCTGCAGCCTTCCCAGCTGCTCTCCTCCATGACCTCATGACACCTGCCTGCTCCTGGCCAATCCCGTTGCTCTCGTGCCATGACCTCACAAGCGGCAGCCCGACTGTCTTGGCTTCGCCGGCCTCTGCTAGCCCTTCCCGCCGCCTCAGCTCTCGGCCGGGCCGCTTTGGACTCGGTGAGGCACTTGATGATGTCACAGTGTCTGCCCGACGACTGCCGCAAGGCACTCGGGTCGCTGCCGTGGAAACGGCATCACAATCCACCTCCCAGCCACGCCCAGCCCCTTCACCTTCCTCTGCGTCTCCCCTCTCGCAAGCTCTGCAGCACTGCCCTTGGAGTGGAAATCCGGCCTCCTGAGGGCCAAGTTCCACCAGCCAAGCAGCACCGTCCCTACCTTCCCGGCAGAACTTACCTGCGGGCTCACGCAGCCCCACGCTCCCTCCACTGCGAGCCTGCCCTTTGGGCGTGCCCGCGCTCACACACACACACACACACACCCCCTCCCCCGCCCCCAGAGTGAGCCCAAACACACAGACACGCCCCACCCCCCCCCGCCCCCAGAGTGAGCCCAAACACACCCACACGCCCCGCCCCCAGAGTGAGCCCAGGAAAGGTCAAAGTGAGACAACACATGGCTCGAGAGAAAGGCACTTTCATAGGCAAAGCAGGAGCTGCACACGCAAACCATGCAAAAGGAGGCCTTCCTTCACTGCCTCCCACCACCAGCAGGCCCATGTTTCGCCATTGAAAGGAAAGCAGGGCTTCAGCCCTCCTAAGGGCTCCTGCGGAAGAGAAACGCCGTCACTCTGAACATCCCCGCTTCCGTCGGCTCTCGTCCGCAGGCACTCGTCTTCTCTGCAGCCTTGCCAGCTGCTCTCCTCCATGACCTCATGACACCTGCCTGCTCCTGGCCAATCCCGTTGCTCTCGTGCCATGACCTCACAAGCGGCAGCCCGACTGTCTTGGCTTCGCCGGCCTCTGCTAGCCCTTCCCGCCGCCTGAGCTCTCGGCCGGGCCGCTTTGGACTCGGGGAGGCACTTGATGATGTCACAGTGTCTGCCCGACGACTGCCGCAAGGCACTCGGGTCGCTGCCGTGGAAACGGCATCACAATCCACCTCCCAGCCACGCCCGGCCCCTTCACCTTCCTCTGCGTCTCCCCTCTCGCAAGCTCTGCAGCACTGCCCTTGGAGTGGAAATCCGGCCTCCTGAGGGCCAAGTTCCACCAGCCAAGCAGCACCGTCCCTACCTTCCCGGCAGAACTTACCTGCGGGCTCACGCAGCCCCACGCTCCCTCCACTGCGAGCCTGCCCTTTGGGCGTGCCCGCGCTCACACACACACACACACACACACACACCCTCCCCCGCCCCCAGAGTGAGCCCAAACACACAGACACGCCCCACCCCCCCCCGCCCCCAGAGTGAGCCCAAACACACCCACACGCCCCGCCCCCAGAGTGAGCCCAGGAAAGGTCAAAGTGAGACAACACATGGCTCGAGAGAAAGGCACTTTCATAGGCAAAGCAGGAGCTGCACACGCAAACCATGCAAAAGGAGGCCTTCCTTCACTGCCTCCCACCACCAGCAGGCCCATGTTTCGCCATTGAAAGGAAAGCAGGGCTTCAGCCCTCCTAAGGGCTCCTGCGGAAGAGAAACGCCGTCACTCTGAACATCCCCGCTTCCGTCGGCTCTCGTCCGCAGGCACTCGTCTTCTCTGCAGCCTTCCCAGCTGCTCTCCTCCATGACCTCATGACACCTGCCTGCTCCTGGCCAATCCCGTTGCTCTCGTGCCATGACCTCACAAGCGGCAGCCCGACTGTCTTGGCTTCGCCGGCCTCTGCTAGCCCTTCCCGCCGCCCGAGCTCTCGGCCGGGCCGCTTTGGACTCGGGGAGGCACTTGATGACGTCACAGTGTATGCCCGACGACTGCTGCAAGGCACTCGGGTCGCTGCCATGGAAACGGCATCACAATCCACCTCCCAGCCACGCCCGGCCCCTTCACCTTCCTCTGCGTCTCCCCTCTCGCAAGCTCTGCAGCACTGCCCTTGGAGTGGAAATCCGGCCTCCTGAGGGCCAAGTTCCACCAGCCAAGCAGCACCGTCCCTACCTTCCCGGCAGAACTTACCTGCGGGCTCACGCAGCCCCACCCTCCCTCCACTGCGAGCCTGCCCTTTGGGCGTGCCCGCGCTCACACACACACACACACACACACCCTCCCCCGCCCCCAGAGTGAGCCCAAACACACAGACACGCCCCGCCCCAAGAGTGAGCCCAAACACACCCACACGCCCCGCCCCCAGAGTGAGCCCAGGAAAGGTCAAAGTGAGACAACACATGGCTCGAGAGAAAGGCACTTTCATAGGCAAAGCAGGAGCTGCACACGCAAACCATGCAAAAGGAGGCCTTCCTTCCCTGCCTCCCACCACCAGCAGGCCCATGTTTCGCCATTGAAAGGAAAGCAGGGCTTCAGCCCTCCTAAGGGCTCCTGCGGAAGAGAAACGCCGTCACTCTGAACATCCCCGCTTCCGTCGGCTCTCGTCCGCAGGCACTCGTCTTCTCTGCAGCCTTCCCAGCTGCTCTCCTCCATGACCTCATGACACCTGCCTGCTCCTGGCCAATCCCGTTGCTCTCGTGCCATGACCTCACAAGCGGCAGCCCGACTGTCTTGGCTTCGCCGGCCTCTGCTAGCCCTTCCCGCCGCCTGAGCTCTCGGCCGGGCCGCTTTGGACTCGGGGAGGCACTTGATGATGTCACAGTGTCTGCCCGACGACTGCCGCAAGGCACTCGGGTCGCTGCCGTGGAAACGGCATCACAATCCACCTCCCAGCCACGCCCGGCCCCTTCACCTTCCTCTGCGTCTCCCCTCTCGCAAGCTCTGCAGCACTGCCCTTGGAGTGGAAATCCGGCCTCCTGAGGGCCAAGTTCCACCAGCCAAGCAGCACCGTCCCTACCTTCCCGGCAGAACTTACCTGCGGGCTCACGCAGCCCCACGCTCCCTCCACTGCGAGCCTGCCCTTTGGGCGTGCCCGCGCTCGCGCTCACACACACACACACACACACACCCTCCCCCGCCCCCAGAGTGAGCCCAAACACACAGACACGCCCCGCCCCCAGAGTGAGCCCAAACACACCCACACGCCCCGCCCCCAGAGTGAGCCCAGGAAAGGTCAAAGTGAGACAACACATGGCTCGAGAGAAAGGCACTTTCGTAGGCAAAGCAGGAGCTGCACACGCAAACCATGCAAAAGGAGGCCTTCCTTCACTGCCTCCCACCACCAGCAGGCCCATGTTTCGCCATTGAAAGGAAAGCAGGGCTTCAGCCCTCCTAAGGGCTCCTGCGGAAGAGAAACGCCGTCACTCTGAACATCCCCGCTTCCGTCGGCTCTCGTCCGCAGGCACTCGTCTTCTCTGCAGCCTTCCCAGCTGCTCTCCTCCATGACCTCATGACACCTGCCTGCTCCTGGCCAATCCCGTTGCTCTCGTGCCATGACCTCACAAGCGGCAGCCCGACTGTCTTGGCTTCGCCGGCCTCTGCTAGCCCTTCCCGCCGCCTCAGCTCTCGGCCGGGCCGCTTTGGACTCGGGGAGGCACTTGATGATGTCACAGTGTCTGCCCGACGACTGCCGCAAGGCACTCGGGTCGCTGCCGTGGAAACGGCATCACAATCCACCTCCCAGCCACGCCCAGCCCCTTCACCTTCCTCTGCGTCTCCCCTCTCGCAAGCTCTGCAGCACTGCCCTTGGAGTGGAAATCCGGCCTCCTGAGGGCCAAGTTCCACCAGCCAAGCAGCACCGTCCCTACCTTCCCGGCAGAACTTACCTGCGGGCTCACGCAGCCCCACGCTCCCTCCACTGCGAGCCTGCCCTTTGGGCGTGCCCGCGCTCACACACACACACACACACACCCCCTCCCCCGCCCCCAGAGTGAGCCCAAACACACAGACACGCCCCACCCCCCCCCGCCCCCAGAGTGAGCCCAAACACACCCACACGCCCCGCCCCCAGAGTGAGCCCAGGAAAGGTCAAAGTGAGACAACACATGGCTCGAGAGAAAGGCACTTTCATAGGCAAAGCAGGAGCTGCACACGCAAACCATGCAAAAGGAGGCCTTCCTTCACTGCCTCCCACCACCAGCAGGCCCATGTTTCGCCATTGAAAGGAAAGCAGGGCTTCAGCCCTCCTAAGGGCTCCTGCGGAAGAGAAACGCCGTCACTCTGAACATCCCCGCTTCCGTCGGCTCTCGTCCGCAGGCACTCGTCTTCTCTGCAGCCTTCCCAGCTGCTCTCCTCCATGACCTCATGACACCTGCCTGCTCCTGGCCAATCCCGTTGCTCTCGTGCCATGACCTCACAAGCGGCAGCCCGACTGTCTTGGCTTCGCCGGCCTCTGCTAGCCCTTCCCGCCGCCTGAGCTCTCGGCCGGGCCGCTTTGGACTCGGGGAGGCACTTGATGATGTCACAGTGTCTGCCCGACGACTGCCGCAAGGCACTCGGGTCGCTGCCGTGGAAACGGCATCACAATCCACCTCCCAGCCACGCCCGGCCCCTTCACCTTCCTCTGCGTCTCCCCTCTCGCAAGCTCTGCAGCACTGCCCTTGGAGTGGAAATCCGGCCTCCTGAGGGCCAAGTTCCACCAGCCAAGCAGCACCGTCCCTACCTTCCCGGCAGAACTTACCTGCGGGCTCACGCAGCCCCACGCTCCCTCCACTGCGAGCCTGCCCTTTGGGCGTGCCCGCGCTCGCGCTCACACACACACACACACACACACCCTCCCCCGCCCCCAGAGTGAGCCCAAACACACAGACACGCCCCGCCCCCAGAGTGAGCCCAAACACACCCACACGCCCCGCCCCCAGAGTGAGCCCAGGAAAGGTCAAAGTGAGACAACACATGGCTCGAGAGAAAGGCACTTTCGTAGGCAAAGCAGGAGCTGCACACGCAAACCATGCAAAAGGAGGCCTTCCTTCACTGCCTCCCACCACCAGCAGGCCCATGTTTCGCCATTGAAAGGAAAGCAGGGCTTCAGCCCTCCTAAGGGCTCCTGCGGAAGAGAAACGCCATCACTCTGAACATCCCCGCTTCCGTCGGCTCTCGTCCGCAGGCACTCGTCTTCTCTGCAGCCTTCCCAGCTGCTCTCCTCCATGACCTCATGACACCTGCCTGCTCCTGGCCAATCCCGTTGCTCTCGTGCCATGACCTCACAAGCGGCAGCCCGACTGTCTTGGCTTCGCCGGCCTCTGCTAGCCCTTCCCGCCGCCTCAGCTCTCGGCCGGGCCGCTTTGGACTCGGTGAGGCACTTGATGATGTCACAGTGTCTGCCCGACGACTGCCGCAAGGCACTCGGGTCGCTGCCGTGGAAACGGCATCACAATCCACCTCCCAGCCACGCCCAGCCCCTTCACCTTCCTCTGCGTCTCCCCTCTCGCAAGCTCTGCAGCACTGCCCTTGGAGTGGAAATCCGGCCTCCTGAGGGCCAAGTTCCACCAGCCAAGCAGCACCGTCCCTACCTTCCCGGCAGAACTTACCTGCGGGCTCACGCAGCCCCACGCTCCCTCCACTGCGAGCCTGCCCTTTGGGCGTGCCCGCGCTCACACACACACACACACACACACACCCCTCCCCCGCCCCCAGAGTGAGCCCAAACACACAGACACGCCCCACCCCCCCCCGCCCCCAGAGTGAGCCCAAACACACCCACACGCCCCGCCCCCAGAGTGAGCCCAGGAAAGGTCAAAGTGAGACAACACATGGCTCGAGAGAAAGGCACTTTCATAGGCAAAGCAGGAGCTGCACACGCAAACCATGCAAAAGGAGGCCTTCCTTCACTGCCTCCCACCACCAGCAGGCCCATGTTTCGCCATTGAAAGGAAAGCAGGGCTTCAGCCCTCCTAAGGGCTCCTGCGGAAGAGAAACGCCGTCACTCTGAACATCCCCGCTTCCGTCGGCTCTCGTCCGCAGGCACTCGTCTTCTCTGCAGCCTTGCCAGCTGCTCTCCTCCATGACCTCATGACACCTGCCTGCTCCTGGCCAATCCCGTTGCTCTCGTGCCATGACCTCACAAGCGGCAGCCCGACTGTCTTGGCTTCGCCGGCCTCTGCTAGCCCTTCCCGCCGCCTGAGCTCTCGGCCGGGCCGCTTTGGACTCGGGGAGGCACTTGATGATGTCACAGTGTCTGCCCGACGACTGCCGCAAGGCACTCGGGTCGCTGCCGTGGAAACGGCATCACAATCCACCTCCCAGCCACGCCCGGCCCCTTCACCTTCCTCTGCGTCTCCCCTCTCGCAAGCTCTGCAGCACTGCCCTTGGAGTGGAAATCCGGCCTCCTGAGGGCCAAGTTCCACCAGCCAAGCAGCACCGTCCCTACCTTCCCGGCAGAACTTACCTGCGGGCTCACGCAGCCCCACGCTCCCTCCACTGCGAGCCTGCCCTTTGGGCGTGCCCGCGCTCACACACACACACACACACACCCCCTCCCCCGCCCCCAGAGTGAGCCCAAACACACAGACACGCCCCACCCCCCCCCGCCCCCAGAGTGAGCCCAAACACACCCACACGCCCCGCCCCCAGAGTGAGCCCAGGAAAGGTCAAAGTGAGACAACACATGGCTCGAGAGAAAGGCACTTTCATAGGCAAAGCAGGAGCTGCACACGCAAACCATGCAAAAGGAGGCCTTCCTTCACTGCCTCCCACCACCAGCAGGCCCATGTTTCGCCATTGAAAGGAAAGCAGGGCTTCAGCCCTCCTAAGGGCTCCTGCGGAAGAGAAACGCCGTCACTCTGAACATCCCCGCTTCCGTCGGCTCTCGTCCGCAGGCACTCGTCTTCTCTGCAGCCTTCCCAGCTGCTCTCCTCCATGACCTCATGACACCTGCCTGCTCCTGGCCAATCCCGTTGCTCTCGTGCCATGACCTCACAAGCGGCAGCCCGACTCTCTTGGCTTCGCCGGCCTCTGCTAGCCCTTCCCGCCGCCTCAGCTCTCGGCCGGGCCGCTTTGGACTCGGGGAGGCACTTGATGATGTCACAGTGTCTGCCCGACGACTGCCGCAAGGCACTCGGGTCGCTGCCGTGGAAACGGCATCACAATCCACCTCCCAGCCACGCCCGGCCCCTTCACCTTCCTCTGCGTCTCCCCTCTCGCAAGCTCTGCAGCACTGCCCTTGGAGTGGAAATCCGGCCTCCTGAGGGCCAAGTTCCACCAGCCAAGCAGCACCGTCCCTACCTTCCCGGCAGAACTTACCTGCGGGCTCACGCAGCCCCACGCTCCCTCCACTGCGAGCCTGCCCTTTGGGCGTGCCCGCGCTCACACACACACACACACACCCACCCACCCCGTCCCCCCCTCCCCCGCCCCCAGAGTGAGCCCAAACACACAGACACGCCCCCCCCCCCCCGCCCCCAGAGTGAGCCCAAACACACCCACACGCCCCGCCCCCAGAGTGAGCCCAGGAAAGGTCAAAGTGAGACAACACATGGCTCGAGAGAAAGGCACTTTCATAGGCAAAGCAGGAGCTGCACACGCAAACCATGCAAAAGGAGGCCTTCCTTCACTGCCTCCCACCACCAGCAGGCCCATGTTTCGCCATTGAAAGGAAAGCAGGGCTTCAGCCCTCCTAAGGGCTCCTGCGGAAGAGAAACGCCGTCACTCTGAACATCCCCGCTTCCGTCGGCTCTCGTCCGCAGGCACTCGTCTTCTCTGCAGCCTTCCCAGCTGCTCTCCTCCATGACCTCATGAACCTGCCTGCTCCTGGCCAATCCCGTTGCTCTCGTGCCATGACCTCACAAGCGGCAGCCCGACTGTCTTGGCTTCGCCGGCCTCTGCTAGCCCTTCCCGCCGCCCGAGCTCTCGGCCGGGCCGCTTTGGACTCGGGGAGGCACTTGATGACGTCACAGTGTCTGCCCGACGACTGCCACAAGGCACTCGGGTCGCTGCCGTGGAAACGGCATCACAATCCACCTCCCAGCCACGCCCGGCCCCTTCACCTTCCTCTGCGTCTCCCCTCTCGCAAGCTCTGCAGCACTGCCCTTGGAGTGGAAATCCGGCCTCCTGAGGGCCAAGTTCCACCAGCCAAGCAGCACCGTCCCTACCTTCCCGGCAGAACTTACCTGCGGGCTCACGCAGCCCCACGCTCCCTCCACTGCGAGCCTGCCCTTTGGGCGTGCCCGCGCTCACACACACACACACACACACACACACACACCTCCCCCGCCCCCAGAGTGAGCCCAAACACCCAGACACGCCCCGCCCCCAGAGTGAGCCCAAACACACCCACACGCCCCGCCCCCAGAGTGAGCCCAGGAAAGGTCAAAGTGAGACAACACATGGCTCGAGAGAAAGGCACTTTCATAGGCAAAGCAGGAGCTGCACACGCAAACCATGCAAAAGGAGGCCTTCCTTCACTGCCTCCCACCACCAGCAGGCCCATGTTTCGCCATTGAAAGGAAAGCAGGGCTTCAGCCCTCCTAAGGGCTCCTGCGGAAGAGAAACGCCGTCACTCTGAACATCCCCGCTTCCGTCGGCTCTCGTCCGCAGGCACTCGTCTTCTCTGCAGCCTTGCCAGCTGCTCTCCTCCATGACCTCATGACACCTGCCTGCTCCTGGCCAATCCCGTTGCTCTCGTGCCATGACCTCACAAGCGGCAGCCCGACTCTCTTGGCTTCGCCGGCCTCTGCTAGCCCTTCCCGCCGCCTGAGCTCTCGGCCGGGCCGCTTTGGACTCGGTGAGGCACTTGATGACGTCACAGTGTCTGCCCGACGACTGCCGCAAGGCACTCGGGTCGCTGCCGTGGAAACGGCATCACAATCCACCTCCCAGCCACGCCCGGCCCCTTCACCTTCCTCTGCGTCTCCCCTCTCGCAAGCTCTGCGGCACTGCCCTTGGAGTGGAAATCCGGCCTCCTGAGGGCCAAGTTCCACCAGCCAAGCAGCACCGTCCCTACCTTCCCGGCAGAACTTACCTGCGGGCTCACGCAGCCCCACGCTCCCTCCACTGCGAGCCTGCCCTTTGGGCGTGCCCGCGCTCACACACACACACACACACACACACACACACCTCCCCCGCCCCCAGAGTGAGCCCAAACACACAGACACGCCCCGCCCCCAGAGTGAGCCCAAACACACCCACACGCCCCGCCCCCAGAGTGAGCCCAGGAAAGGTCAAAGTGAGACAACACATGGCTCGAGAGAAAGGCACTTTCATAGGCAAAGCAGGAGCTGCACACGCAAACCATGCAAAAGGAGGCCTTCCTTCACTGCCTCCCACCACCAGCAGGCCCATGTTTCGCCATTGAAAGGAAAGCAGGGCTTCAGCCCTCCTAAGGGCTCCTGCGGAAGAGAAACGCCGTCACTCTGAACATCCCCGCTTCCGTCGGCTCTCGTCCGCAGGCACTCGTCTTCTCTGCAGCCTTCCCAGCTGCTCTCCTCCATGACCTCATGACACCTGCCTGCTCCTGGCCAATCCCGTTGCTCTCGTGCCATGACCTCACAAGCGGCAGCCCGACTGTCTTGGCTTCGCCGGCCTCTGCTAGCCCTTCCCGCCGCCTCAGCTCTCGGCCGGGCCGCTTTGGACTCGGGGAGGCACTTGATGATGTCACAGTGTCTGCCCGACGACTGCCGCAAGGCACTCGGGTCGCTGCCGTGGAAACGGCATCACAATCCACCTCCCAGCCACGCCCGGCCCCTTCACCTTCCTCTGCGTCTCCCCTCTCGCAAGCTCTGCAGCACTGCCCTTGGAGTGGAAATCCGGCCTCCTGAGGGCCAAGTTCCACCAGCCAAGCAGCACCGTCCCTACCTTCCCGGCAGAACTTACCTGCGGGCTCACGCAGCCCCACGCTCCCTCCACTGCGAGCCTGCCCTTTGGGCGTGCCCGCGCTCACACACACACACACACACCCACCCACCCCGTCCCCCCCTCCCCCGCCCCCAGAGTGAGCCCAAACACACAGACACGCCCCCCCCCCCCCGCCCCCAGAGTGAGCCCAAACACACCCACACGCCCCGCCCCCAGAGTGAGCCCAGGAAAGGTCAAAGTGAGACAACACATGGCTCGAGAGAAAGGCACTTTCATAGGCAAAGCAGGAGCTGCACACGCAAACCATGCAAAAGGAGGCCTTCCTTCACTGCCTCCCACCACCAGCAGGCCCATGTTTCGCCATTGAAAGGAAAGCAGGGCTTCAGCCCTCCTAAGGGCTCCTGCGGAAGAGAAACGCCGTCACTCTGAACATCCCCGCTTCCGTCGGCTCTCGTCCGCAGGCACTCGTCTTCTCTGCAGCCTTCCCAGCTGCTCTCCTCCATGACCTCATGACACCTGCCTGCTCCTGGCCAATCCCGTTGCTCTCGTGCCATGACCTCACAAGCGGCAGCCCGACTGTCTTGGCTTCGCCGGCCTCTGCTAGCCCTTCCCGCCGCCCGAGCTCTCGGCCGGGCCGCTTTGGACTCGGGGAGGCACTTGATGACGTCACAGTGTCTGCCCGACGACTGCCACAAGGCACTCGGGTCGCTGCCGTGGAAACGGCATCACAATCCACCTCCCAGCCACGCCCGGCCCCTTCACCTTCCTCTGCGTCTCCCCTCTCGCAAGCTCTGCAGCACTGCCCTTGGAGTGGAAATCCGGCCTCCTGAGGGCCAAGTTCCACCAGCCAAGCAGCACCGTCCCTACCTTCCCGGCAGAACTTACCTGCGGGCTCACGCAGCCCCACGCTCCCTCCACTGCGAGCCTGCCCTTTGGGCGTGCCCGCGCTCACACACACACACACACACACACACACACCCTCCCCCGCCCCCAGAGTGAGCCCAAACACCCAGACACGCCCCGCCCCCAGAGTGAGCCCAAACACACCCACACGCCCCGCCCCCAGAGTGAGCCCAGGAAAGGTCAAAGTGAGACAACACATGGCTCGAGAGAAAGGCACTTTCATAGGCAAAGCAGGAGCTGCACACGCAAACCATGCAAAAGGAGGCCTTCCTTCACTGCCTCCCACCACCAGCAGGCCCATGTTTCGCCATTGAAAGGAAAGCAGGGCTTCAGCCCTCCTAAGGGCTCCTGCGGAAGAGAAACGCCGTCACTCTGAACATCCCCGCTTCCGTCGGCTCTCGTCCGCAGGCACTCGTCTTCTCTGCAGCCTTGCCAGCTGCTCTCCTCCATGACCTCATGACACCTGCCTGCTCCTGGCCAATCCCGTTGCTCTCGTGCCATGACCTCACAAGCGGCAGCCCGACTCTCTTGGCTTCGCCGGCCTCTGCTAGCCCTTCCCGCCGCCTGAGCTCTCGGCCGGGCCGCTTTGGACTCGGTGAGGCACTTGATGACGTCACAGTGTCTGCCCGACGACTGCCGCAAGGCACTCGGGTCGCTGCCGTGGAAACGGCATCACAATCCACCTCCCAGCCACGCCCGGCCCCTTCACCTTCCTCTGCGTCTGCCCTCTCGCAAGCTGTGCCGCACTGCCCTTGCAGTGGAAATCCGGCCTCCTGAGGGCCAAGTTCCACCAGCCAAGCAGCACCGTCCCTACCTTCCCGGCAGAACTTACCTGCGGGCTCACGCAGCCCCACGCTCCCTCCACTGCGAGCCTGCCCTTTGGGCGTGCCCGCGCTCACACACACACACACACACACCCCCACCCCGTCCCCCCCTCCCCCGCCCCCAGAGTGAGCCCAAACACACAGACACGCCCCCCCCCCCCCGCCCCCAGAGTGAGCCCAAACACACCCACACGCCCCGCCCCCAGAGTGAGCCCAGGAAAGGTCAAAGTGAGACAACACATGGCTCGAGAGAAAGGCACTTTCATAGGCAAAGCAGGAGCTGCACACGCAAACCATGCAAAAGGAGGCCTTCCTTCACTGCCTCCCACCACCAGCAGGCCCATGTTTCGCCATTGAAAGGAAAGCAGGGCTTCAGCCCTCCTAAGGGCTCCTGCGGAAGAGAAACGCCGTCACTCTGAACATCCCCGCTTCCGTCGGCTCTCGTCCGCAGGCACTCGTCTTCTCTGCAGCCTTCCCAGCTGCTCTCCTCCATGACCTCATGACACCTGCCTGCTCCTGGCCAATCCCGTTGCTCTCGTGCCATGACCTCACAAGCGGCAGCCCGACTGTCTTGGCTTCGCCGGCCTCTGCTAGCCCTTCCCGCCGCCTGAGCTCTCGGCCGGGCCGCTTTGGACTCGGGGAGGCACTTGATGATGTCACAGTGTCTGCCCGACGACTGCCGCAAGGCACTCGGGTCGCTGCCGTGGAAACGGCATCACAATCCACCTCCCAGCCACGCCCGGCCCCTTCACCTTCCTCTGCGTCTCCCCTCTCGCAAGCTCTGCAGCACTGCCCTTGCAGTGGAAATCCGGCCTCCTGAGGGCCAAGTTCCACCAGCCAAGCAGCACCGTCCCTACCTTCCTGGCAGAACTTACCTGCGGGCTCACGCAGCCCCACGCTCCCTCCACTGCGAGCCTGCCCTTTGGGCGTGCCCGCGCTCACACACACACACACACACACCCCCACCCCGTCCCCCCCTCCCCCGCCCCCAGAGTGAGCCCAAACACACAGACACGCCCCCCCCCCCCCGCCCCCAGAGTGAGCCCAAACACACCCACACGCCCCGCCCCCAGAGTGAGCCCAGGAAAGGTCAAAGTGAGACAACACATGGCTCGAGAGAAAGGCACTTTCATAGGCAAAGCAGGAGCTGCACACGCAAACAATGCAAAAGGAGGCCTTCCTTCACTGCCTCCCACCACCAGCAGGCCCATGTTTCGCCATTGAAAGGAAAGCAGGGCTTCAGCCCTCCTAAGGGCTCCTGCGGAAGAGAAACGCCGTCACTCTGAACATCCCCGCTTCCGTCGGCTCTCGTCCGCAGGCACTCGTCTTCTCTGCAGCCTTCCCAGCTGCTCTCCTCCATGACCTCATGACACCTGCCTGCTCCTGGCCAATCCCGTTGCTCTCGTGCCATGACCTCACAAGCGGCAGCCCGACTGTCTTGGCTTCGCCGGCCTCTGCTAGCCCTTCCCGCCGCCCGAGCTCTCGGCCGGGCCGCTTTGGACTCGGGGAGGCACTTGATGACGTCACAGTGTCTGCCCGACGACTGCTGCAAGGCACTCGGGTCGCTGCCATGGAAACGGCATCACAATCCACCTCCCAGCCACGCCCGGCCCCTTCACCTTCCTCTGCGTCTCCCCTCTCGCAAGCTCTGCGGCACTGCCCTTGGAGTGGAAATCCGGCCTCCTGAGGGCCAAGTTCCACCAGCCAAGCAGCACCGTCCCTACCTTCCCGGCAGAACTTACCTGCGGGCTCACGCAGCCCCACGCTCCCTCCACTGCGAGCCTGCCCTTTGGGCGTGCCCGCGCTCACACACACACACACACACACACCCACCCCCTCCCCCGCCCCCAGAGTGAGCCCAAACACACAGACACGCCCCGCCCCCAGAGTGAGCCCAAACACACCCACACGCCCCGCCCCCAGAGTGAGCCCAGGAAAGGTCAAAGTGAGACAACACATGGCTCGAGAGAAAGGCACTTTCATAGGCAAAGCAGGAGCTGCACACGCAAACCATGCAAAAGGAGGCCTTCCTTCACTGCCTCCCACCACCAGCAGGCCCATGTTTCGCCATTGAAAGGAAAGCAGGGCTTCAGCCCTCCTAAGGGCTCCTGCGGAAGAGAAACGCCGTCACTCTGAACATCCCCGCTTCCGTCGGCTCTCGTCCGCAGGCACTCGTCTTCTCTGCAGCCTTGCCAGCTGCTCTCCTCCATGACCTCATGACACCTGCCTGCTCCTGGCCAATCCCGTTGCTCTCGTGCCATGACCTCACAAGCGGCAGCCCGACTGTCTTGGCTTCGCCGGCCTCTGCTAGCCCTTCCCGCCGCCTGAGCTCTCGGCCGGGCCGCTTTGGACTCGGGGAGGCACTTGATGATGTCACAGTGTCTGCCCGACGACTGCCGCAAGGCACTCGGGTCGCTGCCGTGGAAACGGCATCACAATCCACCTCCCAGCCACGCCCGTCCCCTTCACCTTCCTCTGCGTCTCCCCTCTCGCAAGCTCTGCGGCACTGCCCTTGGAGTGGAAATCCGGCCTCCTGAGGGCCAAGTTCCACCAGCCAAGCAGCACCGTCCCTACCTTCCCGGCAGAACTTACCTGCGGGCTCACGCAGCCCCACGCTCCCTCCACTGCGAGCCTGCCCTTTGGGCGTGCCCGCGCTCACACACACACACACACACACCCCCACCCCGTCCCCCCCTCCCCCGCCCCCAGAGTGAGCCCAAACACACAGACACGCCCCCCCCCCCCCGCCCCCAGAGTGAGCCCAAACACACCCACACGCCCCGCCCCCAGAGTGAGCCCAGGAAAGGTCAAAGTGAGACAACACATGGCTCGAGAGAAAGGCACTTTCATAGGCAAAGCAGGAGCTGCACACGCAAACCATGCAAAAGGAGGCCTTCCTTCACTGCCTCCCACCACCAGCAGGCCCATGTTTCGCCATTGAAAGGAAAGCAGGGCTTCAGCCCTCCTAAGGGCTCCTGCGGAAGAGAAACGCCGTCACTCTGAACATCCCCGCTTCCGTCGGCTCTCGTCCGCAGGCACTCGTCTTCTCTGCAGCCTTCCCAGCTGCTCTCCTCCATGACCTCATGACACCTGCCTGCTCCTGGCCAATCCCGTTGCTCTCGTGCCATGACCTCACAAGCGGCAGCCCGACTCTCTTGGCTTCGCCGGCCTCTGCTAGCCCTTCCCGCCGCCTGAGCTCTCGGCCGGGCCGCTTTGGACTCGGGGAGGCACTTGATGATGTCACAGTGTCTGCCCGACGACTGCCGCAAGGCACTCGGGTCGCTGCCGTGGAAACGGCATCACAATCCACCTCCCAGCCACGCCCGGCCCCTTCACCTTCCTCTGCGTCTCCCCTCTCGCAAGCTCTGCAGCACTGCCCTTGGAGTGGAAATCCGGCCTCCTGAGGGCCAAGTTCCACCAGCCAAGCAGCACCGTCCCTACCTTCCCGGCAGAACTTACCTGCGGGCTCACGCAGCCCCACGCTCCCTCCACTGCGAGCCTGCCCTTTGGGCGTGCCCGCGCTCGCGCTCACACACACACACACACACCCACCCTCCCCCGCCCCCAGAGTGAGCCCAAACACACAGACACGCCCCACCCCCCCCCGCCCCCAGAGTGAGCCCAAACACACCCACACGCCCCGCCCCCAGAGTGAGCCCAGGAAAGGTCAAAGTGAGACAACACATGGCTCGAGAGAAAGGCACTTTCATAGGCAAAGCAGGAGCTGCACACGCATGCACACGCAAACCATGCAAAAGGAGGCCTTCCTTCACTGCCTCCCACCACCAGCAGGCCCATGTTTCGCCATTGAAAGGAAAGCAGGGCTTCAGCCCTCCTAAGGGCTCCTGCGGAAGAGAAACGCCGTCACTCTGAACATCCCCGCTTCCGTCGGCTCTCGTCCGCAGGCACTCGTCTTCTCTGCAGCCTTCCCAGCTGCTCTCCTCCATGACCTCATGACACCTGCCTGCTCCTGGCCAATCCCGTTGCTCTCGTGCCATGACCTCACAAGCGGCAGCCCGACTGTCTTGGCTTCGCCGGCCTCTGCTAGCCCTTCCCGCCGCCTCAGCTCTCGGCCGGGCCGCTTTGGACTCGGTGAGGCACTTGATGACGTCACAGTGTCTGCCCGACGACTGCCGCAAGGCACTCGGGTCGCTGCCGTGGAAACGGCATCACAATCCACCTCCCAGCCACGCCCGGCCCCTTCACCTTCCTCTGCGTCTCCCCTCTCGCAAGCTCTGCAGCACTGCCCTTGGAGTGGAAATCCGGCCTCCTGAGGGCCAAGTTCCACCAGCCAAGCAGCACCGTCCCTACCTTCCCGGCAGAACTTACCTGCGGGCTCACGCAGCCCCACGCTCCCTCCACTGCGAGCCTGCCCTTTGGGCGTGCCCGCGCTCACACACACACACACACACACACCCTCCCCCGCCCCCAGAGTGAGCCCAAACACCCAGACACGCCCCGCCCCCAGAGTGAGCCCAAACACACCCACACGCCCCGCCCCCAGAGTGAGCCCAGGAAAGGTCAAAGTGAGACAACACATGGCTCGAGAGAAAGGCACTTTCATAGGCAAAGCAGGAGCTGCACACGCAAACCATGCAAAAGGAGGCCTTCCTTCACTGCCTCCCACCACCAGCAGGCCCATGTTTCGCCATTGAAAGGAAAGCAGGGCTTCAGCCCTCCTAAGGGCTCCTGCGGAAGAGAAACGCCGTCACTCTGAACATCCCCGCTTCCGTCGGCTCTCGTCCGCAGGCACTCGTCTTCTCTGCAGCCTTGCCAGCTGCTCTCCTCCATGACCTCATGACACCTGCCTGCTCCTGGCCAATCCCGTTGCTCTCGTGCCATGACCTCACAAGCGGCAGCCCGACTGTCTTGGCTTCGCCGGCCTCTGCTAGCCCTTCCCGCCGCCTGAGCTCTCGGCCGGGCCGCTTTGGACTCGGTGAGGCACTTGATGACGTCACAGTGTCTGCCCGACGACTGCCGCAAGGCACTCGGGTCGCTGCCGTGGAAACGGCATCACAATCCACCTCCCAGCCACGCCCGGCCCCTTCACCTTCCTCTGCGTCTCCCCTCTCGCAAGCTCTGCGGCACTGCCCTTGGAGTGGAAATCCGGCCTCCTGAGGGCCAAGTTCCACCAGCCAAGCAGCACCGTCCCTACCTTCCCGGCAGAACTTACCTGCGGGCTCACGCAGCCCCACGCTCCCTCCACTGTGAGCCTGCCCTTTGGGCGTGCCCGCGCTCACACACACACACACACACACACCCTCCCCCGCCCCCAGAGTGAGCCCAAACACACAGACACGCCCCGCCCCCAGAGTGAGCCCAAACACACCCACACGCCCCGCCCCCAGAGTGAGCCCAGGAAAGGTCAAAGTGAGACAACACATGGCTCGAGAGAAAGGCACTTTCATAGGCAAAGCAGGAGCTGCACACGCAAACCATGCAAAAGGAGGCCTTCCTTCACTGCCTCCCACCACCAGCAGGCCCATGTTTCGCCATTGAAAGGAAAGCAGGGCTTCAGCCCTCCTAAGGGCTCCTGCGGAAGAGAAACGCCGTCACTCTGAACATCCCCGCTTCCGTCGGCTCTCGTCCGCAGGCACTCGTCTTCTCTGCAGCCTTGCCAGCTGCTCTCCTCCATGACCTCATGACACCTGCCTGCTCCTGGCCAATCCCGTTGCTCTCGTGCCATGACCTCACAAGCGGCAGCCCGACTGTCTTGGCTTCGCCGGCCTCTGCTAGCCCTTCCCGCCGCCTGAGCTCTCGGCCGGGCCGCTTTGGACTCGGGGAGGCACTTGATGATGTCACAGTGTCTGCCCGACGACTGCCGCAAGGCACTCGGGTCGCTGCCGTGGAAACGGCATCACAATCCACCTCCCAGCCACGCCCGTCCCCTTCACCTTCCTCTGCGTCTCCCCTCTCGCAAGCTCTGCGGCACTGCCCTTGGAGTGGAAATCCGGCCTCCTGAGGGCCAAGTTCCACCAGCCAAGCAGCACCGTCCCTACCTTCCCGGCAGAACTTACCTGCGGGCTCACGCAGCCCCACGCTCCCTCCACTGCGAGCCTGCCCTTTGGGCGTGCCCGCGCTCACACACACACACACACACACCCCCACCCCGTCCCCCCCTCCCCCGCCCCCAGAGTGAGCCCAAACACACAGACACGCCCCCCCCCCCCCGCCCCCAGAGTGAGCCCAAACACACCCACACGCCCCGCCCCCAGAGTGAGCCCAGGAAAGGTCAAAGTGAGACAACACATGGCTCGAGAGAAAGGCACTTTCATAGGCAAAGCAGGAGCTGCACACGCAAACCATGCAAAAGGAGGCCTTCCTTCACTGCCTCCCACCACCAGCAGGCCCATGTTTCGCCATTGAAAGGAAAGCAGGGCTTCAGCCCTCCTAAGGGCTCCTGCGGAAGAGAAACGCCGTCACTCTGAACATCCCCGCTTCCGTCGGCTCTCGTCCGCAGGCACTCGTCTTCTCTGCAGCCTTGCCAGCTGCTCTCCTCCATGACCTCATGACACCTGCCTGCTCCTGGCCAATCCCGTTGCTCTCGTGCCATGACCTCACAAGCGGCAGCCCGACTGTCTTGGCTTCGCCGGCCTCTGCTAGCCCTTCCCGCCGCCTCAGCTCTCGGCCGGGCCGCTTTGGACTCGGGGAGGCACTTGATGATGTCACAGTGTCTGCCCGACGACTGCCGCAAGGCACTCGGGTCGCTGCCGTGGAAACGGCATCACAATCCACCTCCCAGCCACGCCCGGCCCCTTCACCTTCCTCTGCGTCTCCCCTCTCGCAAGCTCTGCAGCACTGCCCTTGGAGTGGAAATCCGGCCTCCTGAGGGCCAAGTTCCACCAGCCAAGCAGCACCGTCCCTACCTTCCCGGCAGAACTTACCTGCGGGCTCACGCAGCCCCACGCTCCCTCCACTGCGAGCCTGCCCTTTGGGCGTGCCCGCGCTCACACACACACACACACACACACACACACCCTCCCCCGCCCCCAGAGTGAGCCCAAACACCCAGACACGCCCCGCCCCCAGAGTGAGCCCAAACACACCCACACGCCCCGCCCCCAGAGTGAGCCCAGGAAAGGTCAAAGTGAGACAACACATGGCTCGAGAGAAAGGCACTTTCATAGGCAAAGCAGGAGCTGCACACGCAAACCATGCAAAAGGAGGCCTTCCTTCACTGCCTCCCACCACCAGCAGGCCCATGTTTCGCCATTGAAAGGAAAGCAGGGCTTCAGCCCTCCTAAGGGCTCCTGCGGAAGAGAAACGCCGTCACTCTGAACATCCCCGCTTCCGTCGGCTCTCGTCCGCAGGCACTCGTCTTCTCTGCAGCCTTGCCAGCTGCTCTCCTCCATGACCTCATGACACCTGCCTGCTCCTGGCCAATCCCGTTGCTCTCGTGCCATGACCTCACAAGCGGCAGCCCGACTCTCTTGGCTTCGCCGGCCTCTGCTAGCCCTTCCCGCCGCCTGAGCTCTCGGCCGGGCCGCTTTGGACTCGGTGAGGCACTTGATGACGTCACAGTGTCTGCCCGACGACTGCCGCAAGGCACTCGGGTCGCTGCCGTGGAAACGGCATCACAATCCACCTCCCAGCCACGCCCGGCCCCTTCACCTTCCTCTGCGTCTCCCCTCTCGCAAGCTCTGCGGCACTGCCCTTGGAGTGGAAATCCGGCCTCCTGAGGGCCAAGTTCCACCAGCCAAGCAGCACCGTCCCTACCTTCCCGGCAGAACTTACCTGCGGGCTCACGCAGCCCCACGCTCCCTCCACTGTGAGCCTGCCCTTTGGGCGTGCCCCGCGCTCACACACACACACACACACACACACACACCCTCCCCCGCCCCCAGAGTGAGCCCAAACACACAGACACGCCCCGCCCCCAGAGTGAGCCCAAACACACCCACACGCCCCGCCCCCAGAGTGAGCCCAGGAAAGGTCAAAGTGAGACAACACATGGCTCGAGAGAAAGGCACTTTCATAGGCAAAGCAGGAGCTGCACACGCAAACCATGCAAAAGGAGGCCTTCCTTCACTGCCTCCCACCACCAGCAGGCCCATGTTTCGCCATTGAAAGGAAAGCAGGGCTTCAGCCCTCCTAAGGGCTCCTGCGGAAGAGAAACGCCGTCACTCTGAACATCCCCGCTTCCGTCGGCTCTCGTCCGCAGGCACTCGTCTTCTCTGCAGCCTTGCCAGCTGCTCTCCTCCATGACCTCATGACACCTGCCTGCTGTTGCTCTCGTGCCATGACCTCACAAGCGGCAGCCCGACTGTCTTGGCTTCGCCGGCCTCTGCTAGCCCTTCCCGCCGCCTGAGCTCTCGGCCGGGCCGCTTTGGACTCGGGGAGGCACTTGATGATGTCACAGTGTCTGCCCGACGACTGCCGCAAGGCACTCGGGTCGCTGCCGTGGAAACGGCATCACAATCCACCTCCCAGCCACGCCCGGCCCCTTCACCTTCCTCTGCGTCTCCCCTCTCGCAAGCTCTGCAGCACTGCCCTTGGAGTGGAAATCCGGCCTCCTGAGGGCCAAGTTCCACCAGCCAAGCAGCACCGTCCCTACCTTCCCGGCAGAACTTACCTGCGGGCTCACGCAGCCCCACGCTCCCTCCACTGCGAGCCTGCCCTTTGGGCGTGCCCGCGCGCGCGCGCGCGCGCGCGCACACACACAACACACACACACACACACACACACACACACACGCCCCGCCCCCCCCAGTGAGCCCAAACAGACAGAAGCCCCGCCCCTCCCGCCCGAGCCCAAACACACCCACACGACCTGCGCGCCGCCCCCCCACCCCACCCCAGAGCGAGCCCGGGAAAGGTCACAGGGAGACGACACGTAGGCTCGAGAGAAAGGCACTTTCGTAGGCAAAGCAGGAGCTGCGCACGCAAACCGTGCAAAAGGAGGCCTGCCTTCACTGCCTCCCACCACCAGCAGGCCCGTGTTTCGCCCTTGAAAGGAAAGCAGGGCTTCAGCCCTCCTAAGGGCTCCTGCGGAAGAGAAACGCCGTCACTCCGCACATCCCCGCTTCCGTCGGCTCTCGTCCGCAGGCACTCGTCTTCTCTGCAGCCTTCCCAGCTGCTCTCCTCCATGACCTCATGACACCTGCCTGCTCCTGGCCAATCCCGTTGCTCTCGTGCCATGACCTCACAAGCGGCAGCCCGACTGTCTTGGCTTCGCCGGCCTCTGCTAGCCCTTCCCGCCGCCTCAGCTCTTGGCCGGGCCGCTTTGGACTCGGTGAGGCACTTGATGACGTCACAGTGTCTGCCCGACGCCTGCCGCAAGGCACTCGCCTCGCTGCCGTGGAAACGGCATCACAATCCACCTCCCAGCCACGCCCGGCCCCTTCACCTTCCTCTGCGTCTCCCCTCTCGCAAGCTCTGCGGCACTGCCCTGGGAGTGGAAATCCGGCCTCCCGAGGGCCAAGTTCCACCAGCCAAGCAGCACCGTCCCTACCTTCCCGGCAGAGGTGCCCTGCGGCCCCAGGCTCCCTGCCCTGGGAGCCTGCCCCCCCCCAGCTCTTAGCCCCGGGGCAGTTCCCAGGCGGAGTGTGCAGAGGCCCTAGTGCCCCCCCCCCGACACACACACACACACACACACACACACACACACACACACACACACACACACACACACACACACACACACACACACACACACACACACACACACACACACACACACACACACACACACACACACACACACACACACACACACACACACACACACACACACACACACACACACACACACACACACACACACACACACACACACACACACACACACACACACACACACACACACACACACACACACACACACACACACACACACACACACACACACACACACACACACACACACACACACACACACACACACACACACACACACACACACACACACACACACACACACACACACACACACACACACACACACACACACACACACACACACACACACACACACACACACACACACACACACACACACACACACACACACACACACCCCCGCCCCCAAACAGACAGAAGCCCCGCCCCTCCCGCCCCCTGACTGAGCCCAAACAGACAGACGCCCCGCCCCCCCGCCCCCCGCCCGAGCCCAAACACACCCACACGACCCGCGCGCAGCCCCCCCCCACCCCGGAGCGAGCCCGGGAAAGGTCACAGGGAGACGACACGTAGGCTCGAGAGAACGGCACTTTCGTAGGCAAAGCAGGAGCTGCGCACGCAAACCGTGCAAAAGGAGGCCTGCCTTCACCGCCTCCCACCACCAGCAGGCCCATGTTTAGCCATTGAAAGGAAAGCAGGGCTTCAGCCCTCCTAAGGGCTCCTGCGGAAGAGAAAGGCCGTCCCTCCGAACATCCCCGCTTCCGTCGGCTCTCGTCCGCAGGCACTCGTCTTCTCTGCAGCCTTCCCAGCTGCTCTCCTCCGGGACCTCACGACACCTGCCTGCTCCTGGCCAATGCCGTTGCTCTCGTGCCGTGACCTCGCAAGCGGCAGCCCGACTGCCGGGGCTTGGCCGGCCTCTGCTAGCCCTTCCCGCCGCCCGAGCTCGGGGCCGGGACGCTTTGGGCTCGGGGAGGCACTTGAGGACGTCGCAGTGTCTGCCCGACGCCTGCCGCAAGGCACTCGCCTCGCTGCCGTGGAAACGGCATCACAATCCACCTCCCAGCCCCGCCCGGCCCCTTCACCTGCCTCTGCGTCTGCCCTCTCGCAAGCTGTGCCGCACTGCCCTTGCAGTGGAAATGCGGCCTCCCGAGGGCCAAGTTCCAGCAGGCGAGCAGCACCGTCCCTTGCTTCCCGGCAGAGGTGCCCTGCGGCCCCGGGCTGCCTGCCCTGGGAGCCTGCCCCCCCCCCCCAGCTCTTAGCCCCGGGGCAGTTCCCAGGCGGAGTGTGCAGAGGCCCTAGTGTCCCCCCCCGAGACACACACACAGACACACACAGACACACACAGACACACACAGACACACACAGACACACACAGACACACACAGACACACACAGACACACACACACACACACACACACACACACACACACACACACACACACACACACACACACACACACACACACACACACACACACACACACACACACACACACACACACACCCCCCCCGCCCCCAAACAGACAGAAGCCCCGCCCCTCCCGCCCACACACACACACACACACACACACACACACACACACACACACACACACCCCGCCCCCAAACAGACAGAAGCCCCGCCCCTCCCGCCCCCTGACTGAGCCCAAACAGACAGACGCCCCGCCCCCCCGCCCCCCGCCCGAGCCCAAACACACCCACACGACCCGCGCGCAGCCCCCCCCCACCCCGGAGCGAGCCCGGGAAAGGTCACAGGGAGACGACACGTAGGCTCGAGAGAACGGCACTTTCGTAGGCAAAGCAGGAGCTGCGCACGCAAACCGTGCAAAAGGAGGCCTGCCTTCACCGCCTCCCACCACCAGCAGGCCCATGTTTAGCCATTGAAAGGAAAGCAGGGCTTCAGCCCTCCTAAGGGCTCCTGCGGAAGAGAAAGGCCGTCCCTCCGAACATCCCCGCTTCCGTCGGCTCTCGTCCGCAGGCACTCGTCTTCTCTGCAGCCTTCCCAGCTGCTCTCCTCCGGGACCTCACGACACCTGCCTGCTCCTGGCCAATGCCGTTGCTCTCGTGCCGTGACCTCGCAAGCGGCAGCCCGACTGCCGGGGCTTGGCCGGCCTCTGCTAGCCCTTCCCGCCGCCCGAGCTCGGGGCCGGGACGCTTTGGGCTCGGGGAGGCACTTGAGGACGTCGCAGTGTCTGCCCGACGCCTGCCGCAAGGCACTCGCCTCGCTGCCGTGGAAACGGCATCACAATCCACCTCCCAGCCCCGCCCGGCCCCTTCACCTGCCTCTGCGTCTGCCCTCTCGCAAGCTGTGCCGCACTGCCCTTGCAGTGGAAATGCGGCCTCCCGAGGGCCAAGTTCCAGCAGGCGAGCAGCACCGTCCCTTGCTTCCCGGCAGAGGTGCCCTGCGGCCCCGGGCTGCCTGCCCTGGGAGCCTGCCCCCCCCCCCCCAGCTCTTAGCCCCGGGGCAGTTCCCAGGCGGAGTGTGCAGAGGCCCTAGTGTCCCCCCCCCGAGACACACACACAGACACACACAGACACACACAGACACACACAGACACACACACACACACACACACACACACACACACACACACACACACACACACACACACACACACACACACACACACACACACACACACACACACACACACACACACACACACACACACACACACACACACACACACACGCCCCGCCCCCCCCAGTGAGCCCAAACAGACAGAAGCCCCGCCCCTCCCGCCCGAGCCCAAACACACCCACACGACCTGCGCGCCGCCCCCCCACCCCACCCCAGAGCGAGCCCGGGAAAGGTCACAGGGAGACGACACGTAGGCTCGAGAGAAAGGCACTTTCGTAGGCAAAGCAGGAGCTGCGCACGCAAACCGTGCAAAAGGAGGCCTGCCTTCACTGCCTCCCACCACCAGCAGGCCCGTGTTTCGCCCTTGAAAGGAAAGCAGGGCTTCAGCCCTCCTAAGGGCTCCTGCGGAAGAGAAACGCCGTCACTCTGAACATCCCCGCTTCCGTCGGCTCTCGTCCGCAGGCACTCGTCTTCTCTGCAGCCTTCCCAGCTGCTCTCCTCCATGACCTCATGACACCTGCCTGCTCCTGGCCAATCCCGTTGCTCTCGTGCCATGACCTCACAAGCGGCAGCCCGACTGTCTTGGCTTCGCCGGCCTCTGCTAGCCCTTCCCGCCGCCTCAGCTCTCGGCCGGGCCGCTTTGGACTCGGGGAGGCACTTGATGATGTCACAGTGTCTGCCCGACGACTGCCGCAAGGCACTCGGGTCGCTGCCGTGGAAACGGCATCACAATCCACCTCCCAGCCACGCCCGGCCCCTTCACCTTCCTCTGCGTCTCCCCTCTCGCAAGCTCTGCAGCACTGCCCTTGGAGTGGAAATCCGGCCTCCTGAGGGCCAAGTTCCACCAGCCAAGCAGCACCGTCCCTACCTTCCCGGCAGAACTTACCTGCGGGCTCACGCAGCCCCACGCTCCCTCCACTGCGAGCCTGCCCTTTGGGCGTGCCCGCGCTCACACACACACACACACACCCACCCACCCCGTCCCCCCCTCCCCCGCCCCCAGAGTGAGCCCAAACACACAGACACGCCCCCCCCCCCCCGCCCCCAGAGTGAGCCCAAACACACCCACACGCCCCGCCCCCCAGAGTGAGCCCAGGAAAGGTCAAAGTGAGACAACACATGGCTCGAGAGAAAGGCACTTTCATAGGCAAAGCAGGAGCTGCACACGCAAACCATGCAAAAGGAGGCCTTCCTTCACTGCCTCCCACCACCAGCAGGCCCATGTTTCGCCATTGAAAGGAAAGCAGGGCTTCAGCCCTCCTAAGGGCTCCTGCGGAAGAGAAACGCCGTCACTCTGAACATCCCCGCTTCCGTCGGCTCTCGTCCGCAGGCACTCGTCTTCTCTGCAGCCTTCCCAGCTGCTCTCCTCCATGACCTCATGACACCTGCCTGCTCCTGGCCAATCCCGTTGCTCTCGTGCCATGACCTCACAAGCGGCAGCCCGACTGTCTTGGCTTCGCCGGCCTCTGCTAGCCCTTCCCGCCGCCCGAGCTCTCGGCCGGGCCGCTTTGGACTCGGGGAGGCACTTGATGACGTCACAGTGTCTGCCCGACGACTGCCACAAGGCACTCGGGTCGCTGCCGTGGAAACGGCATCACAATCCACCTCCCAGCCACGCCCGGCCCCTTCACCTTCCTCTGCGTCTCCCCTCTCGCAAGCTCTGCAGCACTGCCCTTGGAGTGGAAATCCGGCCTCCTGAGGGCCAAGTTCCACCAGCCAAGCAGCACCGTCCCTACCTTCCCGGCAGAACTTACCTGCGGGCTCACGCAGCCCCACGCTCCCTCCACTGCGAGCCTGCCCTTTGGGCGTGCCCGCGCTCACACACACACACACACACACACACACACCCTCCCCCGCCCCCAGAGTGAGCCCAAACACCCAGACACGCCCCGCCCCCAGAGTGAGCCCAAACACACCCACACGCCCCGCCCCCAGAGTGAGCCCAGGAAAGGTCAAAGTGAGACAACACATGGCTCGAGAGAAAGGCACTTTCATAGGCAAAGCAGGAGCTGCACACGCAAACCATGCAAAAGGAGGCCTTCCTTCACTGCCTCCCACCACCAGCAGGCCCATGTTTCGCCATTGAAAGGAAAGCAGGGCTTCAGCCCTCCTAAGGGCTCCTGCGGAAGAGAAACGCCGTCACTCTGAACATCCCCGCTTCCGTCGGCTCTCGTCCGCAGGCACTCGTCTTCTCTGCAGCCTTGCCAGCTGCTCTCCTCCATGACCTCATGACACCTGCCTGCTCCTGGCCAATCCCGTTGCTCTCGTGCCATGACCTCACAAGCGGCAGCCCGACTCTCTTGGCTTCGCCGGCCTCTGCTAGCCCTTCCCGCCGCCTGAGCTCTCGGCCGGGCCGCTTTGGACTCGGTGAGGCACTTGATGACGTCACAGTGTCTGCCCGACGACTGCCGCAAGGCACTCGGGTCGCTGCCGTGGAAACGGCATCACAATCCACCTCCCAGCCACGCCCGGCCCCTTCACCTTCCTCTGCGTCTGCCCTCTCGCAAGCTGTGCCGCACTGCCCTTGCAGTGGAAATCCGGCCTCCTGAGGGCCAAGTTCCACCAGCCAAGCAGCACCGTCCCTACCTTCCCGGCAGAACTTACCTGCGGGCTCACGCAGCCCCACGCTCCCTCCACTGCGAGCCTGCCCTTTGGGCGTGCCCGCGCTCACACACACACACACACACACCCCCACCCCGTCCCCCCCTCCCCCGCCCCCAGAGTGAGCCCAAACACACAGACACGCCCCCCCCCCCCCGCCCCCAGAGTGAGCCCAAACACACCCACACGCCCCGCCCCCAGAGTGAGCCCAGGAAAGGTCAAAGTGAGACAACACATGGCTCGAGAGAAAGGCACTTTCATAGGCAAAGCAGGAGCTGCACACGCAAACCATGCAAAAGGAGGCCTTCCTTCACTGCCTCCCACCACCAGCAGGCCCATGTTTCGCCATTGAAAGGAAAGCAGGGCTTCAGCCCTCCTAAGGGCTCCTGCGGAAGAGAAACGCCGTCACTCTGAACATCCCCGCTTCCGTCGGCTCTCGTCCGCAGGCACTCGTCTTCTCTGCAGCCTTCCCAGCTGCTCTCCTCCATGACCTCATGACACCTGCCTGCTCCTGGCCAATCCCGTTGCTCTCGTGCCATGACCTCACAAGCGGCAGCCCGACTGTCTTGGCTTCGCCGGCCTCTGCTAGCCCTTCCCGCCGCCTGAGCTCTCGGCCGGGCCGCTTTGGACTCGGGGAGGCACTTGATGATGTCACAGTGTCTGCCCGACGACTGCCGCAAGGCACTCGGGTCGCTGCCGTGGAAACGGCATCACAATCCACCTCCCAGCCACGCCCGGCCCCTTCACCTTCCTCTGCGTCTCCCCTCTCGCAAGCTCTGCAGCACTGCCCTTGCAGTGGAAATCCGGCCTCCTGAGGGCCAAGTTCCACCAGCCAAGCAGCACCGTCCCTACCTTCCTGGCAGAATTACCTGCGGGCTCACGCAGCCCCACGCTCCCTCCACTGCGAGCCTGCCCTTTGGGCGTGCCCGCGCTCACACACACACACACACACACCCCCCACCCCGTCCCCCCCTCCCCCGCCCCCAGAGTGAGCCCAAACACACAGACACGCCCCCCCCCCCCCGCCCCCAGAGTGAGCCCAAACACACCCACACGCCCCGCCCCCAGAGTGAGCCCAGGAAAGGTCAAAGTGAGACAACACATGGCTCGAGAGAAAGGCACTTTCATAGGCAAAGCAGGAGCTGCACACGCAAACAATGCAAAAGGAGGCCTTCCTTCACTGCCTCCCACCACCAGCAGGCCCATGTTTCGCCATTGAAAGGAAAGCAGGGCTTCAGCCCTCCTAAGGGCTCCTGCGGAAGAGAAACGCCGTCACTCTGAACATCCCCGCTTCCGTCGGCTCTCGTCCGCAGGCACTCGTCTTCTCTGCAGCCTTCCCAGCTGCTCTCCTCCATGACCTCATGACACCTGCCTGCTCCTGGCCAATCCCGTTGCTCTCGTGCCATGACCTCACAAGCGGCAGCCCGACTGTCTTGGCTTCGCCGGCCTCTGCTAGCCCTTCCCGCCGCCCGAGCTCTCGGCCGGGCCGCTTTGGACTCGGGGAGGCACTTGATGACGTCACAGTGTCTGCCCGACGACTGCTGCAAGGCACTCGGGTCGCTGCCATGGAAACGGCATCACAATCCACCTCCCAGCCACGCCCGGCCCCTTCACCTTCCTCTGCGTCTCCCCTCTCGCAAGCTCTGCGGCACTGCCCTTGGAGTGGAAATCCGGCCTCCTGAGGGCCAAGTTCCACCAGCCAAGCAGCACCGTCCCTACCTTCCCGGCAGAACTTACCTGCGGGCTCACGCAGCCCCACGCTCCCTCCACTGCGAGCCTGCCCTTTGGGCGTGCCCGCGCTCACACACACACACACACACACACACCCACCCCCTCCCCCGCCCCCAGAGTGAGCCCAAACACACAGACACGCCCCGCCCCCAGAGTGAGCCCAAACACACCCACACGCCCCGCCCCCAGAGTGAGCCCAGGAAAGGTCAAAGTGAGACAACACATGGCTCGAGAGAAAGGCACTTTCATAGGCAAAGCAGGAGCTGCACACGCAAACCATGCAAAAGGAGGCCTTCCTTCACTGCCTCCCACCACCAGCAGGCCCATGTTTCGCCATTGAAAGGAAAGCAGGGCTTCAGCCCTCCTAAGGGCTCCTGCGGAAGAGAAACGCCGTCACTCTGAACATCCCCGCTTCCGTCGGCTCTCGTCCGCAGGCACTCGTCTTCTCTGCAGCCTTGCCAGCTGCTCTCCTCCATGACCTCATGACACCTGCCTGCTCCTGGCCAATCCCGTTGCTCTCGTGCCATGACCTCACAAGCGGCAGCCCGACTGTCTTGGCTTCGCCGGCCTCTGCTAGCCCTTCCCGCCGCCTGAGCTCTCGGCCGGGCCGCTTTGGACTCGGGGAGGCACTTGATGATGTCACAGTGTCTGCCCGACGACTGCCGCAAGGCACTCGGGTCGCTGCCGTGGAAACGGCATCACAATCCACCTCCCAGCCACGCCCGTCCCCTTCACCTTCCTCTGCGTCTCCCCTCTCGCAAGCTCTGCGGCACTGCCCTTGGAGTGGAAATCCGGCCTCCTGAGGGCCAAGTTCCACCAGCCAAGCAGCACCGTCCCTACCTTCCCGGCAGAACTTACCTGCGGGCTCACGCAGCCCCACGCTCCCTCCACTGCGAGCCTGCCCTTTGGGCGTGCCCGCGCTCACACACACACACACACACACCCCCACCCCGTCCCCCCCTCCCCCGCCCCCAGAGTGAGCCCAAACACACAGACACGCCCCCCCCCCCCCGCCCCCAGAGTGAGCCCAAACACACCCACACGCCCCGCCCCCAGAGTGAGCCCAGGAAAGGTCAAAGTGAGACAACACATGGCTCGAGAGAAAGGCACTTTCATAGGCAAAGCAGGAGCTGCACACGCAAACCATGCAAAAGGAGGCCTTCCTTCACTGCCTCCCACCACCAGCAGGCCCATGTTTCGCCATTGAAAGGAAAGCAGGGCTTCAGCCCTCCTAAGGGCTCCTGCGGAAGAGAAACGCCGTCACTCTGAACATCCCCGCTTCCGTCGGCTCTCGTCCGCAGGCACTCGTCTTCTCTGCAGCCTTCCCAGCTGCTCTCCTCCATGACCTCATGACACCTGCCTGCTCCTGGCCAATCCCGTTGCTCTCGTGCCATGACCTCACAAGCGGCAGCCCGACTCTCTTGGCTTCGCCGGCCTCTGCTAGCCCTTCCCGCCGCCTGAGCTCTCGGCCGGGCCGCTTTGGACTCGGGGAGGCACTTGATGATGTCACAGTGTCTGCCCGACGACTGCCGCAAGGCACTCGGGTCGCTGCCGTGGAAACGGCATCACAATCCACCTCCCAGCCACGCCCGGCCCCTTCACCTTCCTCTGCGTCTCCCCTCTCGCAAGCTCTGCAGCACTGCCCTTGGAGTGGAAATCCGGCCTCCTGAGGGCCAAGTTCCACCAGCCAAGCAGCACCGTCCCTACCTTCCCGGCAGAACTTACCTGCGGGCTCACGCAGCCCCACGCTCCCTCCACTGCGAGCCTGCCCTTTGGGCGTGCCCGCGCTCGCGCTCACACACACACACACACACACCCACCCTCCCCCGCCCCCAGAGTGAGCCCAAACACACAGACACGCCCCACCCCCCCCCGCCCCCAGAGTGAGCCCAAACACACCCACACGCCCCGCCCCCAGAGTGAGCCCAGGAAAGGTCAAAGTGAGACAACACATGGCTCGAGAGAAAGGCACTTTCATAGGCAAAGCAGGAGCTGCACACGCAAACCATGCAAAAGGAGGCCTTCCTTCACTGCCTCCCACCACCAGCAGGCCCATGTTTCGCCATTGAAAGGAAAGCAGGGCTTCAGCCCTCCTAAGGGCTCCTGCGGAAGAGAAACGCCGTCACTCTGAACATCCCCGCTTCCGTCGGCTCTCGTCCGCAGGCACTCGTCTTCTCTGCAGCCTTCCCAGCTGCTCTCCTCCATGACCTCATGACACCTGCCTGCTCCTGGCCAATCCCGTTGCTCTCGTGCCATGACCTCACAAGCGGCAGCCCGACTGTCTTGGCTTCGCCGGCCTCTGCTAGCCCTTCCCGCCGCCTGAGCTCTCGGCCGGGCCGCTTTGGACTCGGTGAGGCACTTGATGACGTCACAGTGTCTGCCCGACGACTGCCGCAAGGCACTCGGGTCGCTGCCGTGGAAACGGCATCACAATCCACCTCCCAGCCACGCCCGGCCCCTTCACCTTCCTCTGCGTCTCCCCTCTCGCAAGCTCTGCAGCACTGCCCTTGGAGTGGAAATCCGGCCTCCTGAGGGCCAAGTTCCACCAGCCAAGCAGCACCGTCCCTACCTTCCCGGCAGAACTTACCTGCGGGCTCACGCAGCCCCACGCTCCCTCCACTGCGAGCCTGCCCTTTGGGCGTGCCCGCGCTCACACACACACACACACACACACCCTCCCCCGCCCCCAGAGTGAGCCCAAACACCCAGACACGCCCCGCCCCCAGAGTGAGCCCAAACACACCCACACGCCCCGCCCCCAGAGTGAGCCCAGGAAAGGTCAAAGTGAGACAACACATGGCTCGAGAGAAAGGCACTTTCATAGGCAAAGCAGGAGCTGCACACGCAAACCATGCAAAAGGAGGCCTTCCTTCACTGCCTCCCACCACCAGCAGGCCCATGTTTCGCCATTGAAAGGAAAGCAGGGCTTCAGCCCTCCTAAGGGCTCCTGCGGAAGAGAAACGCCGTCACTCTGAACATCCCCGCTTCCGTCGGCTCTCGTCCGCAGGCACTCGTCTTCTCTGCAGCCTTCCCAGCTGCTCTCCTCCATGACCTCATGACACCTGCCTGCTCCTGGCCAATCCCGTTGCTCTCGTGCCATGACCTCACAAGCGGCAGCCCGACTGTCTTGGCTTCGCCGGCCTCTGCTAGCCCTTCCCGCCGCCCGAGCTCTCGGCCGGGCCGCTTTGGACTCGGGGAGGCACTTGATGACGTCACAGTGTCTGCCCGACGACTGCCACAAGGCACTCGGGTCGCTGCCGTGGAAACGGCATCACAATCCACCTCCCAGCCACGCCCGGCCCCTTCACCTTCCTCTGCGTCTCCCCTCTCGCAAGCTCTGCAGCACTGCCCTTGGAGTGGAAATCCGGCCTCCTGAGGGCCAAGTTCCACCAGCCAAGCAGCACCGTCCCTACCTTCCCGGCAGAACTTACCTGCGGGCTCACGCAGCCCCACGCTCCCTCCACTGCGAGCCTGCCCTTTGGGCGTGCCCGCGCTCACACACACACACACACACACACACACACCCTCCCCCGCCCCCAGAGTGAGCCCAAACACCCAGACACGCCCCGCCCCCAGAGTGAGCCCAAACACACCCACACGCCCCGCCCCCAGAGTGAGCCCAGGAAAGGTCAAAGTGAGACAACACATGGCTCGAGAGAAAGGCACTTTCATAGGCAAAGCAGGAGCTGCACACGCAAACCATGCAAAAGGAGGCCTTCCTTCACTGCCTCCCACCACCAGCAGGCCCATGTTTCGCCATTGAAAGGAAAGCAGGGCTTCAGCCCTCCTAAGGGCTCCTGCGGAAGAGAAACGCCGTCACTCTGAACATCCCCGCTTCCGTCGGCTCTCGTCCGCAGGCACTCGTCTTCTCTGCAGCCTTGCCAGCTGCTCTCCTCCATGACCTCATGACACCTGCCTGCTCCTGGCCAATCCCGTTGCTCTCGTGCCATGACCTCACAAGCGGCAGCCCGACTCTCTTGGCTTCGCCGGCCTCTGCTAGCCCTTCCCGCCGCCTGAGCTCTCGGCCGGGCCGCTTTGGACTCGGTGAGGCACTTGATGACGTCACAGTGTCTGCCCGACGACTGCCGCAAGGCACTCGGGTCGCTGCCGTGGAAACGGCATCACAATCCACCTCCCAGCCACGCCCGGCCCCTTCACCTTCCTCTGCGTCTGCCCTCTCGCAAGCTGTGCCGCACTGCCCTTGCAGTGGAAATCCGGCCTCCTGAGGGCCAAGTTCCACCAGCCAAGCAGCACCGTCCCTACCTTCCCGGCAGAACTTACCTGCGGGCTCACGCAGCCCCACGCTCCCTCCACTGCGAGCCTGCCCTTTGGGCGTGCCCGCGCTCACACACACACACACACACACCCCCACCCCGTCCCCCCCCTCCCCCGCCCCCAGAGTGAGCCCAAACACACAGACACGCCCCCCCCCCCCCCGCCCCCAGAGTGAGCCCAAACACACCCACACGCCCCGCCCCCAGAGTGAGCCCAGGAAAGGTCAAAGTGAGACAACACATGGCTCGAGAGAAAGGCACTTTCATAGGCAAAGCAGGAGCTGCACACGCAAACCATGCAAAAGGAGGCCTTCCTTCACTGCCTCCCACCACCAGCAGGCCCATGTTTCGCCATTGAAAGGAAAGCAGGGCTTCAGCCCTCCTAAGGGCTCCTGCGGAAGAGAAACGCCGTCACTCTGAACATCCCCGCTTCCGTCGGCTCTCGTCCGCAGGCACTCGTCTTCTCTGCAGCCTTCCCAGCTGCTCTCCTCCATGACCTCATGACACCTGCCTGCTCCTGGCCAATCCCGTTGCTCTCGTGCCATGACCTCACAAGCGGCAGCCCGACTGTCTTGGCTTCGCCGGCCTCTGCTAGCCCTTCCCGCCGCCTGAGCTCTCGGCCGGGCCGCTTTGGACTCGGGGAGGCACTTGATGATGTCACAGTGTCTGCCCGACGACTGCCGCAAGGCACTCGGGTCGCTGCCGTGGAAACGGCATCACAATCCACCTCCCAGCCACGCCCGGCCCCTTCACCTTCCTCTGCGTCTCCCCTCTCGCAAGCTCTGCAGCACTGCCCTTGCAGTGGAAATCCGGCCTCCTGAGGGCCAAGTTCCACCAGCCAAGCAGCACCGTCCCTACCTTCCTGGCAGAACTTACCTGCGGGCTCACGCAGCCCCACGCTCCCTCCACTGCGAGCCTGCCCTTTGGGCGTGCCCGCGCTCACACACACACACACACACACCCCCACCCCGTCCCCCCCCTCCCCCGCCCCCAGAGTGAGCCCAAACACACAGACACGCCCCCCCCCCCCCGCCCCCAGAGTGAGCCCAAACACACCCACACGCCCCGCCCCCAGAGTGAGCCCAGGAAAGGTCAAAGTGAGACAACACATGGCTCGAGAGAAAGGCACTTTCATAGGCAAAGCAGGAGCTGCACACGCAAACAATGCAAAAGGAGGCCTTCCTTCACTGCCTCCCACCACCAGCAGGCCCATGTTTCGCCATTGAAAGGAAAGCAGGGCTTCAGCCCTCCTAAGGGCTCCTGCGGAAGAGAAACGCCGTCACTCTGAACATCCCCGCTTCCGTCGGCTCTCGTCCGCAGGCACTCGTCTTCTCTGCAGCCTTCCCAGCTGCTCTCCTCCATGACCTCATGACACCTGCCTGCTCCTGGCCAATCCCGTTGCTCTCGTGCCATGACCTCACAAGCGGCAGCCCGACTGTCTTGGCTTCGCCGGCCTCTGCTAGCCCTTCCCGCCGCCCGAGCTCTCGGCCGGGCCGCTTTGGACTCGGGGAGGCACTTGATGACGTCACAGTGTCTGCCCGACGACTGCTGCAAGGCACTCGGGTCGCTGCCATGGAAACGGCATCACAATCCACCTCCCAGCCACGCCCGGCCCCTTCACCTTCCTCTGCGTCTCCCCTCTCGCAAGCTCTGCGGCACTGCCCTTGGAGTGGAAATCCGGCCTCCTGAGGGCCAAGTTCCACCAGCCAAGCAGCACCGTCCCTACCTTCCCGGCAGAACTTACCTGCGGGCTCACGCAGCCCCACGCTCCCTCCACTGCGAGCCTGCCCTTTGGGCGTGCCCGCGCTCACACACACACACACACACACACCCACCCCCTCCCCCGCCCCCAGAGTGAGCCCAAACACACAGACACGCCCCGCCCCCAGAGTGAGCCCAAACACACCCACACGCCCCGCCCCCAGAGTGAGCCCAGGAAAGGTCAAAGTGAGACAACACATGGCTCGAGAGAAAGGCACTTTCATAGGCAAAGCAGGAGCTGCACACGCAAACCATGCAAAAGGAGGCCTTCCTTCACTGCCTCCCACCACCAGCAGGCCCATGTTTCGCCATTGAAAGGAAAGCAGGGCTTCAGCCCTCCTAAGGGCTCCTGCGGAAGAGAAACGCCGTCACTCTGAACATCCCCGCTTCCGTCGGCTCTCGTCCGCAGGCACTCGTCTTCTCTGCAGCCTTGCCAGCTGCTCTCCTCCATGACCTCATGACACCTGCCTGCTCCTGGCCAATCCCGTTGCTCTCGTGCCATGACCTCACAAGCGGCAGCCCGACTGTCTTGGCTTCGCCGGCCTCTGCTAGCCCTTCCCGCCGCCTGAGCTCTCGGCCGGGCCGCTTTGGACTCGGGGAGGCACTTGATGATGTCACAGTGTCTGCCCGACGACTGCCGCAAGGCACTCGGGTCGCTGCCGTGGAAACGGCATCACAATCCACCTCCCAGCCACGCCCGTCCCCTTCACCTTCCTCTGCGTCTCCCCTCTCGCAAGCTCTGCGGCACTGCCCTTGGAGTGGAAATCCGGCCTCCTGAGGGCCAAGTTCCACCAGCCAAGCAGCACCGTCCCTACCTTCCCGGCAGAACTTACCTGCGGGCTCACGCAGCCCCACGCTCCCTCCACTGCGAGCCTGCCCTTTGGGCGTGCCCGCGCTCACACACACACACACACACACCCCCACCCCGTCCCCCCCCTCCCCCGCCCCCAGAGTGAGCCCAAACACACAGACACGCCCCCCCCCCCCCGCCCCCAGAGTGAGCCCAAACACACCCACACGCCCCGCCCCCAGAGTGAGCCCAGGAAAGGTCAAAGTGAGACAACACATGGCTCGAGAGAAAGGCACTTTCATAGGCAAAGCAGGAGCTGCACACGCAAACCATGCAAAAGGAGGCCTTCCTTCACTGCCTCCCACCACCAGCAGGCCCATGTTTCGCCATTGAAAGGAAAGCAGGGCTTCAGCCCTCCTAAGGGCTCCTGCGGAAGAGAAACGCCGTCACTCTGAACATCCCCGCTTCCGTCGGCTCTCGTCCGCAGGCACTCGTCTTCTCTGCAGCCTTCCCAGCTGCTCTCCTCCATGACCTCATGACACCTGCCTGCTCCTGGCCAATCCCGTTGCTCTCGTGCCATGACCTCACAAGCGGCAGCCCGACTCTCTTGGCTTCGCCGGCCTCTGCTAGCCCTTCCCGCCGCCTGAGCTCTCGGCCGGGCCGCTTTGGACTCGGGGAGGCACTTGATGATGTCACAGTGTCTGCCCGACGACTGCCGCAAGGCACTCGGGTCGCTGCCGTGGAAACGGCATCACAATCCACCTCCCAGCCACGCCCGGCCCCTTCACCTTCCTCTGCGTCTCCCCTCTCGCAAGCTCTGCAGCACTGCCCTTGGAGTGGAAATCCGGCCTCCTGAGGGCCAAGTTCCACCAGCCAAGCAGCACCGTCCCTACCTTCCCGGCAGAACTTACCTGCGGGCTCACGCAGCCCCACGCTCCCTCCACTGCGAGCCTGCCCTTTGGGCGTGCCCGCGCTCGCGCTCACACACACACACACACACACACCCTCCCCCGCCCCCAGAGTGAGCCCAAACACACAGACACGCCCCACCCCCCCCCACCCCCAGAGTGAGCCCAAACACACCCACACGCCCCGCCCCCAGAGTGAGCCCAGGAAAGGTCAAAGTGAGACAACACATGGCTCGAGAGAAAGGCACTTTCATAGGCAAAGCAGGAGCTGCACACGCAAACCATGCAAAAGGAGGCCTTCCTTCACTGCCTCCCACCACCAGCAGGCCCATGTTTCGCCATTGAAAGGAAAGCAGGGCTTCAGCCCTCCTAAGGGCTCCTGCGGAAGAGAAACGCCGTCACTCTGAACATCCCCGCTTCCGTCGGCTCTCGTCCGCAGGCACTCGTCTTCTCTGCAGCCTTCCCAGCTGCTCTCCTCCATGACCTCATGACACCTGCCTGCTCCTGGCCAATCCCGTTGCTCTCGTGCCATGACCTCACAAGCGGCAGCCCGACTCTCTTGGCTTCGCCGGCCTCTGCTAGCCCTTCCCGCCACCTGAGCTCTCGGCCGGGCCGCTTTGGACTCGGTGAGGCACTTGATGACGTCACAGTGTATGCCCGACGACTGCCGCAAGGCACTCGGGTCGCTGCCGTGGAAACGGCATCACAATCCACCTCCCAGCCACGCCCGGCCCCTTCACCTTCCTCTGCGTCTCCCCTCTCGCAAGCTCTGCAGCACTGCCCTTGGAGTGGAAATCCGGCCTCCTGAGGGCCAAGTTCCACCAGCCAAGCAGCACCGTCCCTACCTTCCCGGCAGAACTTACCTGCGGGCTCACGCAGCCCCACGCTCCCTCCACTGCGAGCCTGCCCTTTGGGCGTGCCCGCGCTCACACACACACACACACACACCCCCTCCCCCGCCCCCAGAGTGAGCCCAAACACACAGACACGCCCTGCCCCAAGAGTGAGCCCAAACACACCCACACGCCCCGCCCCCAGAGTGAGCCCAGGAAAGGTCAAAGTGAGACAACACATGGCTCGAGAGAAAGGCACTTTCATAGGCAAAGCAGGAGCTGCACACGCAAACAATGCAAAAGGAGGCCTTCCTTCACTGCCTCCCACCACCAGCAGGCCCATGTTTCGCCATTGAAAGGAAAGCAGGGCTTCAGCCCTCCTAAGGGCTCCTGCGGAAGAGAAACGCCGTCACTCTGAACATCCCCGCTTCCGTCGGCTCTCGTCCGCAGGCACTCGTCTTCTCTGCAGCCTTCCCAGCTGCTCTCCTCCATGACCTCATGACACCTGCCTGCTCCTGGCCAATCCCGTTGCTCTCGTGCCATGACCTCACAAGCGGCAGCCCGACTCTCTTGGCTTCGCCGGCCTCTGCTAGCCCTTCCCGCCGCCCGAGCTCTCGGCCGGGCCGCTTTGGACTCGGGGAGGCACTTGATGACGTCACAGTGTCTGCCCGACGACTGCCGCAAGGCACTCGGGTCGCTGCCGTGGAAACGGCATCACAATCCACCTCCCAGCCACGCCCGGCCCCTTCACCTTCCTCTGCGTCTCCCCTCTCGCAAGCTCTGCAGCACTGCCCTTGGAGTGGAAATCCGGCCTCCTGAGGGCCAAGTTCCACCAGCCAAGCAGCACCGTCCCTACCTTCCCGGCAGAACTTACCTGCGGGCTCACGCAGCCCCACGCTCCCTCCACTGCGAGCCTGCCCTTTGGGCGTGCCCGCGCTCACACACACACACACCCGCCCCCCCCTCCCCCGCCCCCAGAGTGAGCCCAAACACACAGACACGCCCCCCCCCCCCCGCTCCCAGAGTGAGCCCAAACACACCCACACACCCCGCCCCCAGAGTGAGCCCAGGAAAGGTCAAAGTGAGACAACACATGGCTCGAGAGAAAGGCACTTTCATAGGCAAAGCAGGAGCTGCACACGCAAACCATGCAAAAGGAGGCCTTCCTTCACTGCCTCCCACCACCAGCAGGCCCATGTTTAGCCATTGAAAGGAAAGCAGGGCTTCAGCCCTCCTAAGGGCTCCTGCGGAAGAGAAACGCCGTCACTCTGAACATCCCCACTTCCGTCGGCTCTCTTCCGCAGGCACTCGTCTTCTCTGCAGCCTTCCCAGCTGCTCTCCTCCATGACCTCATGACACCTGCCTGCTCCTGGCCAATCCCGTTGCTCTCGTGCCATGACCTCACAAGCGGCAGCCCGACTCTCTTGGCTTCGCCGGCCTCTGCTAGCCCTTCCCGCCGCCTGAGCTCTGGGCCGGGCCGCTTTGGACTCGGTGAGGCACTTGATGACGTCACAGTGTCTGCCCGACGACTGCCACAAGGCACTCGGGTCGCTGCCGTGGAAACGGCATCACAATCCACCTCCCAGCCACGCCCGGCCCCTTCACCTTCCTCTGCGTCTCCCCTCTCGCAAGCTCTGCAGCACTGCCCTTGGAGTGGAAATCCGGCCTCCTGAGGGCCAAGTTCCACCAGCCAAGCAGCACCGTCCCTACCTTCCCGGCAGAACTTACCTGCGGGCTCACGCAGCCCCACGCTCCCTCCACTGCGAGCCTGCCCTTTGGGCGTGCCCGCGCTCACACACACACACACACACACACCCACCCCGTCCCCCCCTCCCCCGCCCCCAGAGTGAGCCCAAACACACAGACACGCCCCCCCCCCCCGCCCCCAGAGTGAGCCCAAACACACCCACACACCCCGCCCCCAGAGTGAGCCCAGGAAAGGTCAAAGTGAGACAACACATGGCTCGAGAGAAAGGCACTTTCATAGGCAAAGCAGGAGCTGCACACGCAAACCATGCAAAAGGAGGCCTTCCTTCACTGCCTCCCACCACCAGCAGGCCCATGTTTAGCCATTGAAAGGAAAGCAGGGCTTCAGCCCTCCTAAGGGCTCCTGCGGAAGAGAAACGCCGTCACTCTGAACATCCCCACTTCCGTCGGCTCTCTTCCGCAGGCACTCGTCTTCTCTGCAGCCTTCCCAGCTGCTCTCCTCCATGACCTCATGACACCTGCCTGCTCCTGGCCAATCCCGTTGCTCTCGTGCCATGACCTCACAAGCGGCAGCCCGACTCTCTTGGCTTCGCCGGCCTCTGCTAGCCCTTCCCGCCGCCTGAGCTCTCGGCCGGGCCGCTTTGGACTCGGGGAGGCACTTGATGACGTCACAGTGTCTGCCCGACGACTGCCACAAGGCACTCGGGTCGCTGCCGTGGAAACGGCATCACAATCCACCTCCCAGCCACGCCCGGCCCCTTCACCTTCCTCTGCGTCTCCCCTCTCGCAAGCTCTGCAGCACTGCCCTTGGAGTGGAAATCCGGCCTCCTGAGGGCCAAGTTCCACCAGCCAAGCAGCACCGTCCCTACCTTCCCGGCAGAACTTACCTGCGGGCTCACGCAGCCCCACGCTCCCTCCACTGCGAGCCTGCCCTTTGGGCGTGCCCGCGCTCGCGCTCACACACACACACACACACACACCCTCCCCCGCCCCCAGAGTGAGCCCAAACACACAGACACGCCCCACCCCCCCCCACCCCCAGAGTGAGCCCAAACACACCCACACGCCCCGCCCCCAGAGTGAGCCCAGGAAAGGTCAAAGTGAGACAACACATGGCTCGAGAGAAAGGCACTTTCATAGGCAAAGCAGGAGCTGCACACGCAAACCATGCAAAAGGAGGCCTTCCTTCACTGCCTCCCACCACCAGCAGGCCCATGTTTCGCCATTGAAAGGAAAGCAGGGCTTCAGCCCTCCTAAGGGCTCCTGCGGAAGAGAAACGCCGTCACTCTGAACATCCCCGCTTCCGTCGGCTCTCGTCCGCAGGCACTCGTCTTCTCTGCAGCCTTCCCAGCTGCTCTCCTCCATGACCTCATGACACCTGCCTGCTCCTGGCCAATCCCGTTGCTCTCGTGCCATGACCTCACAAGCGGCAGCCCGACTCTCTTGGCTTCGCCGGCCTCTGCTAGCCCTTCCCGCCACCTGAGCTCTCGGCCGGGCCGCTTTGGACTCGGTGAGGCACTTGATGACGTCACAGTGTATGCCCGACGACTGCCGCAAGGCACTCGGGTCGCTGCCGTGGAAACGGCATCACAATCCACCTCCCAGCCACGCCCGGCCCCTTCACCTTCCTCTGCGTCTCCCCTCTCGCAAGCTCTGCAGCACTGCCCTTGCAGTGGAAATCCGGCCTCCTGAGGGCCAAGTTCCACCAGCCAAGCAGCACCGTCCCTACCTTCCCGGCAGAACTTACCTGCGGGCTCACGCAGCCCCACGCTCCCTCCACTGCGAGCCTGCCCTTTGGGCGTGCCCGCGCTCACACACACACACACACACACCCCCTCCCCCGCCCCCAGAGTGAGCCCAAACACACAGACACGCCCTGCCCCAAGAGTGAGCCCAAACACACCCACACGCCCCGCCCCCAGAGTGAGCCCAGGAAAGGTCAAAGTGAGACAACACATGGCTCGAGAGAAAGGCACTTTCATAGGCAAAGCAGGAGCTGCACACGCAAACAATGCAAAAGGAGGCCTTCCTTCACTGCCTCCCACCACCAGCAGGCCCATGTTTCGCCATTGAAAGGAAAGCAGGGCTTCAGCCCTCCTAAGGGCTCCTGCGGAAGAGAAACGCCGTCACTCTGAACATCCCCGCTTCCGTCGGCTCTCGTCCGCAGGCACTCGTCTTCTCTGCAGCCTTCCCAGCTGCTCTCCTCCATGACCTCATGACACCTGCCTGCTCCTGGCCAATCCCGTTGCTCTCGTGCCATGACCTCACAAGCGGCAGCCCGACTGTCTTGGCTTCGCCGGCCTCTGCTAGCCCTTCCCGCCGCCTCAGCTCTCGGCCGGGCCGCTTTGGACTCGGTGAGGCACTTGATGACGTCACAGTGTCTGCCCGACGACTGCCACAAGGCACTCGGGTCGCTGCCGTGGAAACGGCATCACAATCCACCTCCCAGCCACGCCCAGCCCCTTCACCTTCCTCTGCGTCTCCCCTCTCGCAAGCTCTGCAGCACTGCCCTTGCAGTGGAAATCCGGCCTCCTGAGGGCCAAGTTCCACCAGCCAAGCAGCACCGTCCCTACCTTCCCGGCAGAACTTACCTGCGGGCTCACGCAGCCCCACGCTCCCTCCACTGCGAGCCTGCCCTTTGGGCGTGCCCGCGCTCGCGCTCACACACACACACACACACACACCCTCCCCCGCCCCCAGAGTGAGCCCAAACACACAGACACGCCCCACCCCCCCCCGCCCCCAGAGTGACCCAAACACACCCACACGCCCCGCCCCCAGAGTGAGCCCAGGAAAGGTCAAAGTGAGACAACACATGGCTCGAGAGAAAGGCACTTTCATAGGCAAAGCAGGAGCTGCACACGCAAACCATGCAAAAGGAGGCCTTCCTTCACTGCCTCCCACCACCAGCAGGCCCATGTTTCGCCATTGAAAGGAAAGCAGGGCTTCAGCCCTCCTAAGGGCTCCTGCGGAAGAGAAACGCCGTCACTCTGAACATCCCCGCTTCCGTCGGCTCTCGTCCGCAGGCACTCGTCTTCTCTGCAGCCTTCCCAGCTGCTCTCCTCCATGACCTCATGACACCTGCCTGCTCCTGGCCAATCCCGTTGCTCTCGTGCCATGACCTCACAAGCGGCAGCCCGACTCTCTTGGCTTCGCCGGCCTCTGCTAGCCCTTCCCGCCACCTGAGCTCTCGGCCGGGCCGCTTTGGACTCGGTGAGGCACTTGATGACGTCACAGTGTCTGCCCGACGACTGCCGCAAGGCACTCGGGTCGCTGCCGTGGAAACGGCATCACAATCCACCTCCCAGCCACGCCCGGCCCCTTCACCTTCCTCTGCGTCTCCCCTCTCGCAAGCTCTGCAGCACTGCCCTTGGAGTGGAAATCCGGCCTCCTGAGGGCCAAGTTCCACCAGCCAAGCAGCACCGTCCCTACCTTCCCGGCAGAACTTACCTGCGGGCTCACGCAGCCCCACGCTCCCTCCACTGCGAGCCTGCCCTTTGGGCGTGCCCGCGCTCACACACACACACACACACACCCCCTCCCCCGCCCCCAGAGTGAGCCCAAACACCCAGACACGCCCCGCCCCCAGAGTGAGCCCAAACACACCCACACGCCCCGCCCCCAGAGTGAGCCCAGGAAAGGTCAAAGTGAGACAACACATGGCTCGAGAGAAAGGCACTTTCGTAGGCAAAGCAGGAGCTGCACACGCAAACCATGCAAAAGGAGGCCTTCCTTCACTGCCTCCCACCACCAGCAGGCCCATGTTTCGCCATTGAAAGGAAAGCAGGGCTTCAGCCCTCCTAAGGGCTCCTGCGGAAGAGAAACGCCGTCACTCTGAACATCCCCGCTTCCGTCGGCTCTCGTCCGCAGGCACTCGTCTTCTCTGCAGCCTTCCCAGCTGCTCTCCTCCATGACCTCATGACACCTGCCTGCTCCTGGCCAATCCCGTTGCTCTCGTGCCATGACCTCACAAGCGGCAGCCCGACTCTCTTGGCTTCGCCGGCCTCTGCTAGCCCTTCCCGCCGCCCGAGCTCTCGGCCGGGCCGCTTTGGACTCGGGGAGGCACTTGATGACGTCACAGTGTCTGCCCGACGACTGCCGCAAGGCACTCGGGTCGCTGCCGTGGAAACGGCATCACAATCCACCTCCCAGCCACGCCCGGCCCCTTCACCTTCCTCTGCGTCTCCCCTCTCGCAAGCTCTGCAGCACTGCCCTTGGAGTGGAAATCCGGCCTCCTGAGGGCCAAGTTCCACCAGCCAAGCAGCACCGTCCCTACCTTCCCGGCAGAACTTACCTGCGGGCTCACGCAGCCCCACGCTCCCTCCACTGCGAGCCTGCCCTTTGGGCGTGCCCGCGCTCACACACACACACACACACACACCCACCCCGTCCCCCCCTCCCCCGCCCCCAGAGTGAGCCCAAACACACAGACACGCCCCCCCCCCCCGCCCCCAGAGTGAGCCCAAACACACCCACACACCCCGCCCCCAGAGTGAGCCCAGGAAAGGTCAAAGTGAGACAACACATGGCTCGAGAGAAAGGCACTTTCATAGGCAAAGCAGGAGCTGCACACGCAAACCATGCAAAAGGAGGCCTTCCTTCACTGCCTCCCACCACCAGCAGGCCCATGTTTAGCCATTGAAAGGAAAGCAGGGCTTCAGCCCTCCTAAGGGCTCCTGCGGAAGAGAAACGCCGTCACTCTGAACATCCCCACTTCCGTCGGCTCTCTTCCGCAGGCACTCGTCTTCTCTGCAGCCTTCCCAGCTGCTCTCCTCCATGACCTCATGACACCTGCCTGCTCCTGGCCAATCCCGTTGCTCTCGTGCCATGACCTCACAAGCGGCAGCCCGACTCTCTTGGCTTCGCCGGCCTCTGCTAGCCCTTCCCGCCGCCTCAGCTCTCGGCCGGGCCGCTTTGGACTCGGTGAGGCACTTGATGACGTCACAGTGTCTGCCCGACGACTGCCACAAGGCACTCGGGTCGCTGCCGTGGAAACGGCATCACAATCCACCTCCCAGCCACGCCCGGCCCCTTCACCTTCCTCTGCGTCTCCCCTCTCGCAAGCTCTGCAGCACTGCCCTTGGAGTGGAAATCCGGCCTCCTGAGGGCCAAGTTCCACCAGCCAAGCAGCACCGTCCCTACCTTCCCGGCAGAACTTACCTGCGGGCTCACGCAGCCCCACGCTCCCTCCACTGCGAGCCTGCCCTTTGGGCGTGCCCGCGCTCGCGCTCACACACACACACACACACACACCCTCCCCCGCCCCCAGAGTGAGCCCAAACACACAGACACGCCCCACCCCCCCCCACCCCCAGAGTGAGCCCAAACACACCCACACGCCCCGCCCCCAGAGTGAGCCCAGGAAAGGTCAAAGTGAGACAACACATGGCTCGAGAGAAAGGCACTTTCATAGGCAAAGCAGGAGCTGCACACGCAAACCATGCAAAAGGAGGCCTTCCTTCACTGCCTCCCACCACCAGCAGGCCCATGTTTCGCCATTGAAAGGAAAGCAGGGCTTCAGCCCTCCTAAGGGCTCCTGCGGAAGAGAAACGCCGTCACTCTGAACATCCCCGCTTCCGTCGGCTCTCGTCCGCAGGCACTCGTCTTCTCTGCAGCCTTCCCAGCTGCTCTCCTCCATGACCTCATGACACCTGCCTGCTCCTGGCCAATCCCGTTGCTCTCGTGCCATGACCTCACAAGCGGCAGCCCGACTCTCTTGGCTTCGCCGGCCTCTGCTAGCCCTTCCCGCCACCTGAGCTCTCGGCCGGGCCGCTTTGGACTCGGTGAGGCACTTGATGACGTCACAGTGTATGCCCGACGACTGCCGCAAGGCACTCGGGTCGCTGCCGTGGAAACGGCATCACAATCCACCTCCCAGCCACGCCCGGCCCCTTCACCTTCCTCTGCGTCTCCCCTCTCGCAAGCTCTGCAGCACTGCCCTTGCAGTGGAAATCCGGCCTCCTGAGGGCCAAGTTCCACCAGCCAAGCAGCACCGTCCCTACCTTCCCGGCAGAACTTACCTGCGGGCTCACGCAGCCCCACGCTCCCTCCACTGCGAGCCTGCCCTTTGGGCGTGCCCGCGCTCACACACACACACACACACACCCCCTCCCCCGCCCCCAGAGTGAGCCCAAACACACAGACACGCCCTGCCCCAAGAGTGAGCCCAAACACACCCACACGCCCCGCCCCCAGAGTGAGCCCAGGAAAGGTCAAAGTGAGACAACACATGGCTCGAGAGAAAGGCACTTTCATAGGCAAAGCAGGAGCTGCACACGCAAACAATGCAAAAGGAGGCCTTCCTTCACTGCCTCCCACCACCAGCAGGCCCATGTTTCGCCATTGAAAGGAAAGCAGGGCTTCAGCCCTCCTAAGGGCTCCTGCGGAAGAGAAACGCCGTCACTCTGAACATCCCCGCTTCCGTCGGCTCTCGTCCGCAGGCACTCGTCTTCTCTGCAGCCTTCCCAGCTGCTCTCCTCCATGACCTCATGACACCTGCCTGCTCCTGGCCAATCCCGTTGCTCTCGTGCCATGACCTCACAAGCGGCAGCCCGACTGTCTTGGCTTCGCCGGCCTCTGCTAGCCCTTCCCGCCGCCTCAGCTCTCGGCCGGGCCGCTTTGGACTCGGTGAGGCACTTGATGACGTCACAGTGTCTGCCCGACGACTGCCACAAGGCACTCGGGTCGCTGCCGTGGAAACGGCATCACAATCCACCTCCCAGCCACGCCCAGCCCCTTCACCTTCCTCTGCGTCTCCCCTCTCGCAAGCTCTGCAGCACTGCCCTTGCAGTGGAAATCCGGCCTCCTGAGGGCCAAGTTCCACCAGCCAAGCAGCACCGTCCCTACCTTCCCGGCAGAACTTACCTGCGGGCTCACGCAGCCCCACGCTCCCTCCACTGCGAGCCTGCCCTTTGGGCGTGCCCGCGCTCGCGCTCACACACACACACACACACACACCCTCCCCCGCCCCCAGAGTGAGCCCAAACACACAGACACGCCCCACCCCCCCCCGCCCCCAGAGTGACCCAAACACACCCACACGCCCCGCCCCCAGAGTGAGCCCAGGAAAGGTCAAAGTGAGACAACACATGGCTCGAGAGAAAGGCACTTTCATAGGCAAAGCAGGAGCTGCACACGCAAACCATGCAAAAGGAGGCCTTCCTTCACTGCCTCCCACCACCAGCAGGCCCATGTTTCGCCATTGAAAGGAAAGCAGGGCTTCAGCCCTCCTAAGGGCTCCTGCGGAAGAGAAACGCCGTCACTCTGAACATCCCCGCTTCCGTCGGCTCTCGTCCGCAGGCACTCGTCTTCTCTGCAGCCTTCCCAGCTGCTCTCCTCCATGACCTCATGACACCTGCCTGCTCCTGGCCAATCCCGTTGCTCTCGTGCCATGACCTCACAAGCGGCAGCCCGACTCTCTTGGCTTCGCCGGCCTCTGCTAGCCCTTCCCGCCACCTGAGCTCTCGGCCGGGCCGCTTTGGACTCGGTGAGGCACTTGATGACGTCACAGTGTATGCCCGACGACTGCCGCAAGGCACTCGGGTCGCTGCCGTGGAAACGGCATCACAATCCACCTCCCAGCCACGCCCGGCCCCTTCACCTTCCTCTGCGTCTCCCCTCTCGCAAGCTCTGCAGCACTGCCCTTGGAGTGGAAATCCGGCCTCCTGAGGGCCAAGTTCCACCAGCCAAGCAGCACCGTCCCTACCTTCCCGGCAGAACTTACCTGCGGGCTCACGCAGCCCCACGCTCCCTCCACTGCGAGCCTGCCCTTTGGGCGTGCCCGCGCTCACACACACACACACACACACCCCCTCCCCCGCCCCCAGAGTGAGCCCAAACACCCAGACACGCCCCGCCCTCAGAGTGAGCCCAAACACACTCACACGCCCCGCCCCCAGAGTGAGCCCAGGAAAGGTCAAAGTGAGACAACACATGGCTCGAGAGAAAGGCACTTTCATAGGCAAAGCAGGAGCTGCACACGCAAACCATGCAAAAGGAGGCCTTCCTTCACTGCCTCCCACCACCAGCAGGCCCATGTTTCGCCATTGAAAGGAAAGCAGGGCTTCAGCCCTCCTAAGGGCTCCTGCGGAAGAGAAACGCCGTCACTCTGAACATCCCCGCTTCCGTCGGCTCTCGTCCGCAGGCACTCGTCTTCTCTGCAGCCTTCCCAGCTGCTCTCCTCCATGACCTCATGACACCTGCCTGCTCCTGGCCAATCCCGTTGCTCTCGTGCCATGACCTCACAAGCGGCAGCCCGACTCTCTTGGCTTCGCCGGCCTCTGCTAGCCCTTCCCGCCGCCCGAGCTCTCGGCCGGGCCGCTTTGGACTCGGGGAGGCACTTGATGACGTCACAGTGTCTGCCCGACGACTGCCGCAAGGCACTCGGGTCGCTGCCGTGGAAACGGCATCACAATCCACCTCCCAGCCACGCCCGGCCCCTTCACCTTCCTCTGCGTCTCCCCTCTCGCAAGCTCTGCAGCACTGCCCTTGGAGTGGAAATCCGGCCTCCTGAGGGCCAAGTTCCACCAGCCAAGCAGCACCGTCCCTACCTTCCCGGCAGAACTTACCTGCGGGCTCACGCAGCCCCACGCTCCCTCCACTGCGAGCCTGCCCTTTGGGCGTGCCCGCGCTCACACACACACACACCCGCCCCCCCCTCCCCCGCCCCCAGAGTGAGCCCAAACACACAGACACGCCCCCCCCCCCCGCTCCCAGAGTGAGCCCAAACACACCCACACGCCCCGCCCCCAGAGTGAGCCCAGGAAAGGTCAAAGTGAGACAACACATGGCTCAAGAGAAAGGCACTTTCATAGGCAAAGCAGGAGCTGCACACGCAAACAATGCAAAAGGAGGCCTTCCTTCACTGCCTCCCACCACCAGCAGGCCCATGTTTCGCCATTGAAAGGAAAGCAGGGCTTCAGCCCTCCTAAGGGCTCCTGCGGAAGAGAAACGCCGTCACTCTGAACATCCCCGCTTCCGTCGGCTCTCGTCCGCAGGCACTCGTCTTCTCTGCAGCCTTCCCAGCTGCTCTCCTCCATGACCTCATGACACCTGCCTGCTCCTGGCCAATCCCGTTGCTCTCGTGCCATGACCTCACAAGCGGCAGCCCGACTCTCTTGGCTTCGCCGGCCTCTGCTAGCCCTTCCCGCCGCCCGAGCTCTCGGCCGGGCCGCTTTGGACTCGGGGAGGCACTTGATGACGTCACAGTCTCTGCCCGACGACTGCCGCAAGGCACTCGGGTCGCTGCCGTGGAAACGGCATCACAATCCACCTCCCAGCCACGCCCGGCCCCTTCACCTTCCTCTGCGTCTCCCCTCTCGCAAGCTCTGCAGCACTGCCCTTGGAGTGGAAATCCGGCCTCCTGAGGGCCAAGTTCCACCAGCCAAGCAGCACCGTCCCTACCTTCCCGGCAGAACTTACCTGCGGGCTCACGCAGCCCCACGCTCCCTCCACTGCGAGCCTGCCCTTTGGGCGTGCCCGCGCTCACACACACACACACACACACACCCACCCCGTCCCCCCCTCCCCCGCCCCCAGAGTGAGCCCAAACACACAGACACGCCCCCCCCCCCCCCGCCCCCAGAGTGAGCCCAAACACACCCACACACCCCGCCCCCAGAGTGAGCCCAGGAAAGGTCAAAGTGAGACAACACATGGCTCGAGAGAAAGGCACTTTCATAGGCAAAGCAGGAGCTGCACACGCAAACCATGCAAAAGGAGGCCTTCCTTCACTGCCTCCCACCACCAGCAGGCCCATGTTTAGCCATTGAAAGGAAAGCAGGGCTTCAGCCCTCCTAAGGGCTCCTGCGGAAGAGAAACGCCGTCACTCTGAACATCCCCACTTCCGTCGGCTCTCTTCCGCAGGCACTCGTCTTCTCTGCAGCCTTCCCAGCTGCTCTCCTCCATGACCTCATGACACCTGCCTGCTCCTGGCCAATCCCGTTGCTCTCGTGCCATGACCTCACAAGCGGCAGCCCGACTCTCTTGGCTTCGCCGGCCTCTGCTAGCCCTTCCCGCCGCCTGAGCTCTGGGCCGGGCCGCTTTGGACTCGGTGAGGCACTTGATGACGTCACAGTGTCTGCCCGACGACTGCCACAAGGCACTCGGGTCGCTGCCGTGGAAACGGCATCACAATCCACCTCCCAGCCACGCCCGGCCCCTTCACCTTCCTCTGCGTCTCCCCTCTCGCAAGCTCTGCAGCACTGCCCTTGGAGTGGAAATCCGGCCTCCTGAGGGCCAAGTTCCACCAGCCAAGCAGCACCGTCCCTACCTTCCCGGCAGAACTTACCTGCGGGCTCACGCAGCCCCACGCTCCCTCCACTGCGAGCCTGCCCTTTGGGCGTGCCCGCGCTCGCGCTCACACACACACACACACACACACACCCTCCCCCGCCCCCAGAGTGAGCCCAAACACACAGACACGCCCCACCCCCCCCCACCCCCAGAGTGAGCCCAAACACACCCACACGCCCCGCCCCCAGAGTGAGCCCAGGAAAGGTCAAAGTGAGACAACACATGGCTCGAGAGAAAGGCACTTTCATAGGCAAAGCAGGAGCTGCACACGCAAACCATGCAAAAGGAGGCCTTCCTTCACTGCCTCCCACCACCAGCAGGCCCATGTTTCGCCATTGAAAGGAAAGCAGGGCTTCAGCCCTCCTAAGGGCTCCTGCGGAAGAGAAACGCCGTCACTCTGAACATCCCCGCTTCCGTCGGCTCTCGTCCGCAGGCACTCGTCTTCTCTGCAGCCTTCCCAGCTGCTCTCCTCCATGACCTCATGACACCTGCCTGCTCCTGGCCAATCCCGTTGCTCTCGTGCCATGACCTCACAAGCGGCAGCCCGACTCTCTTGGCTTCGCCGGCCTCTGCTAGCCCTTCCCGCCACCTGAGCTCTCGGCCGGGCCGCTTTGGACTCGGTGAGGCACTTGATGACGTCACAGTGTATGCCCGACGACTGCCGCAAGGCACTCGGGTCGCTGCCGTGGAAACGGCATCACAATCCACCTCCCAGCCACGCCCGGCCCCTTCACCTTCCTCTGCGTCTCCCCTCTCGCAAGCTCTGCAGCACTGCCCTTGGAGTGGAAATCCGGCCTCCTGAGGGCCAAGTTCCACCAGCCAAGCAGCACCGTCCCTACCTTCCCGGCAGAACTTACCTGCGGGCTCACGCAGCCCCACGCTCCCTCCACTGCGAGCCTGCCCTTTGGGCGTGCCCGCGCTCACACACACACACACACACACACACCCTCCCCCGCCCCCAGAGTGAGCCCAAACACACAGACACGCCCTGCCCCAAGAGTGAGCCCAAACACACCCACACGCCCCGCCCCCAGAGTGAGCCCAGGAAAGGTCAAAGTGAGACAACACATGGCTCGAGAGAAAGGCACTTTCATAGGCAAAGCAGGAGCTGCACACGCAAACAATGCAAAAGGAGGCCTTCCTTCACTGCCTCCCACCACCAGCAGGCCCATGTTTCGCCATTGAAAGGAAAGCAGGGCTTCAGCCCTCCTAAGGGCTCCTGCGGAAGAGAAACGCCGTCACTCTGAACATCCCCGCTTCCGTCGGCTCTCGTCCGCAGGCACTCGTCTTCTCTGCAGCCTTCCCAGCTGCTCTCCTCCATGACCTCATGACACCTGCCTGCTCCTGGCCAATCCCGTTGCTCTCGTGCCATGACCTCACAAGCGGCAGCCCGACTCTCTTGGCTTCGCCGGCCTCTGCTAGCCCTTCCCGCCGCCCGAGCTCTCGGCCGGGCCGCTTTGGACTCGGGGAGGCACTTGATGACGTCACAGTGTCTGCCCGACGACTGCCGCAAGGCACTCGGGTCGCTGCCGTGGAAACGGCATCACAATCCACCTCCCAGCCACGCCCGGCCCCTTCACCTTCCTCTGCGTCTCCCCTCTCGCAAGCTCTGCAGCACTGCCCTTGCAGTGGAAATCCGGCCTCCTGAGGGCCAAGTTCCACCAGCCAAGCAGCACCGTCCCTACCTTCCCGGCAGAACTTACCTGCGGGCTCACGCAGCCCCACGCTCCCTCCACTGCGAGCCTGCCCTTTGGGCGTGCCCGCGCTCACACACACACACACCCGCCCCCCCCTCCCCCGCCCCCAGAGTGAGCCCAAACACACAGACACGCCCCCCCCCCCCCACCCCCAGAGTGAGCCCAAACACACCCACACGCCCCGCCCCCAGAGTGAGCCCAGGAAAGGTCAAAGTGAGACAACACATGGCTCGAGAGAAAGGCACTTTCATAGGCAAAGCAGGAGCTGCACACGCAAACAATGCAAAAGGAGGCCTTCCTTCACTGCCTCCCACCACCAGCAGGCCCATGTTTCGCCATTGAAAGGAAAGCAGGGCTTCAGCCCTCCTAAGGGCTCCTGCGGAAGAGAAACGCCGTCACTCTGAACATCCCCGCTTCCGTCGGCTCTCGTCCGCAGGCACTCGTCTTCTCTGCAGCCTTCCCAGCTGCTCTCCTCCATGACCTCATGACACCTGCCTGCTCCTGGCCAATCCCGTTGCTCTCGTGCCATGACCTCACAAGCGGCAGCCCGACTGTCTTGGCTTCGCCGGCCTCTGCTAGCCCTTCCCGCCGCCCGAGCTCTCGGCCGGGCCGCTTTGGACTCGGGGAGGCACTTGATGACGTCACAGTGTCTGCCCGACGACTGCCGCAAGGCACTCGGGTCGCTGCCGTGGAAACGGCATCACAATCCACCTCCCAGCCACGCCCGGCCCCTTCACCTTCCTCTGCGTCTCCCCTCTCGCAAGCTCTGCGGCACTGCCCTTGGAGTGGAAATCCGGCCTCCTGAGGGCCAAGTTCCACCAGCCAAGCAGCACCGTCCCTACCTTCCCGGCAGAACTTACCTGCGGGCTCACGCAGCCCCACGCTCCCTCCACTGCGAGCCTGCCCTTTGGGCGTGCCCGCGCTCGCGCTCACACACACACACACACACACACCCTCCCCCGCCCCCAGAGTGAGCCCAAACACACAGACACGCCCCACCCCCCCCCGCCCCCAGAGTGAGCCCAAACACACCCACACGCCCCGCCCCCAGAGTGAGCCCAGGAAAGGTCAAAGTGAGACAACACATGGCTCGAGAGAAAGGCACTTTCATAGGCAAAGCAGGAGCTGCACACGCAAACCATGCAAAAGGAGGCCTTCCTTCACTGCCTCCCACCACCAGCAGGCCCATGTTTCGCCATTGAAAGGAAAGCAGGGCTTCAGCCCTCCTAAGGGCTCCTGCGGAAGAGAAACGCCGTCACTCTGAACATCCCCGCTTCCGTCGGCTCTCGTCCGCAGGCACTCGTCTTCTCTGCAGCCTTCCCAGCTGCTCTCCTCCATGACCTCATGACACCTGCCTGCTCCTGGCCAATCCCGTTGCTCTCGTGCCATGACCTCACAAGCGGCAGCCCGACTCTCTTGGCTTCGCCGGCCTCTGCTAGCCCTTCCCGCCGCCTCAGCTCTCGGCCGGGCCGCTTTGGACTCGGTGAGGCACTTGATGACGTCACAGTGTCTGCCCGACGACTGCCGCAAGGCACTCGGGTCGCTGCCATGGAAACGGCATCACAATCCACCTCCCAGCCACGCCCGGCCCCTTCACCTTCCTCTGCGTCTCCCCTCTCGCAAGCTCTGCAGCACTGCCCTTGGAGTGGAAATCCGGCCTCCTGAGGGCCAAGTTCCACCAGCCAAGCAGCACCGTCCCTACCTTCCCGGCAGAACTTACCTGCGGGCTCACGCAGCCCCACGCTCCCTCCACTGCGAGCCTGCCCTTTGGGCGTGCCCGCGCTCGCGCTCACACACACACACACACACACACCCTCCCCCGCCCCCAGAGTGAGCCCAAACACCCAGACACGCCCCGCCCCAAGAGTGAGCCCAAACACACCCACACGCCCCGCCCCCAGAGTGAGCCCAGGAAAGGTCAAAGTGAGACAACACATGGCTCGAGAGAAAGGCACTTTCATAGGCAAAGCAGGAGCTGCACACGCAAACCATGCAAAAGGAGGCCTTCCTTCACTGCCTCCCACCACCAGCAGGCCCATGTTTCGCCATTGAAAGGAAAGCAGGGCTTCAGCCCTCCTAAGGGCTCCTGCGGAAGAGAAACGCCGTCACTCTGAACATCCCCGCTTCCGTCGGCTCTCGTCCGCAGGCACTCGTCTTCTCTGCAGCCTTCCCAGCTGCTCTCCTCCATGACCTCATGACACCTGCCTGCTCCTGGCCAATCCCGTTGCTCTCGTGCCATGACCTCACAAGCGGCAGCCCGACTCTCTTGGCTTCGCCGGCCTCTGCTAGCCCTTCCCGCCGCCCGAGCTCTCGGCCGGGCCGCTTTGGACTCGGGGAGGCACTTGATGACGTCACAGTGTATGCCCGACGACTGCCGCAAGGCACTCGGGTCGCTGCCGTGGAAACGGCATCACAATCCACCTCCCAGCCACGCCCGGCCCCTTCACCTTCCTCTGCGTCTCCCCTCTCGCAAGCTCTGCGGCACTGCCCTTGGAGTGGAAATCCGGCCTCCTGAGGGCCAAGTTCCACCAGCCAAGCAGCACCGTCCCTACCTTCCCGGCAGAACTTACCTGCGGGCTCACGCAGCCCCACGCTCCCTCCACTGCGAGCCTGCCCTTTGGGCGTGCCCGCGCTCACACACACACACACACACACACACCCACCCCGTCCCCCCCTCCCCCGCCCCCAGAGTGAGCCCAAACACACAGACACGACCCCCCCCCCGCCCCCAGAGTGAGCCCAAACACACCCACACGCCCCGCCCCCAGAGTGAGCCCAGGAAAGGTCAAAGTGAGACAACACATGGCTCGAGAGAAAGGCACTTTCATAGGCAAAGCAGGAGCTGCACACGCAAACCATGCAAAAGGAGGCCTTCCTTCACTGCCTCCCACCACCAGCAGGCCCATGTTTCGCCATTGAAAGGAAAGCAGGGCTTCAGCCCTCCTAAGGGCTCCTGCGGAAGAGAAACGCCGTCACTCTGAACATCCCCGCTTCCGTCGGCTCTCGTCCGCAGGCACTCGTCTTCTCTGCAGCCTTGCCAGCTGCTCTCCTCCATGACCTCATGACACCTGCCTGCTCCTGGCCAATCCCGTTGCTCTCGTGCCATGACCTCACAAGCGGCAGCCCGACTGTCTTGGCTTCGCCGGCCTCTGCTAGCCCTTCCCGCCGCCTGAGCTCTCGGCCGGGCCGCTTTGGACTCGGTGAGGCACTTGATGACGTCACAGTGTCTGCCCGACGACTGCCGCAAGGCACTCGGGTCGCTGCCGTGGAAACGGCATCACAATCCACCTCCCAGCCACGCCCAGCCCCTTCACCTTCCTCTGCGTCTCCCCTCTCGCAAGCTCTGCAGCACTGCCCTTGCAGTGGAAATCCGGCCTCCTGAGGGCCAAGTTCCACCAGCCAAGCAGCACCGTCCCTACCTTCCCGGCAGAACTTACCTGCGGGCTCACGCAGCCCCACGCTCCCTCCACTGCGAGCCTGCCCTTTGGGCGTGCCCGCGCTCGCGCTCACACACACACACACACACACACACCCTCCCCCGCCCCCAGAGTGAGCCCAAACACCCAGACACGCCCCGCCCCCAGAGTGAGCCCAAACACACCCACACGCCCCGCCCCCAGAGTGAGCCCAGGAAAGGTCAAAGTGAGACAACACATGGCTCGAGAGAAAGGCACTTTCGTAGGCAAAGCAGGAGCTGCACACGCAAACCATGCAAAAGGAGGCCTTCCTTCACTGCCTCCCACCACCAGCAGGCCCATGTTTCGCCATTGAAAGGAAAGCAGGGCTTCAGCCCTCCTAAGGGCTCCTGCGGAAGAGAAACGCCGTCACTCTGAACATCCCCGCTTCCGTCGGCTCTCGTCCGCAGGCACTCGTCTTCTCTGCAGCCTTCCCAGCTGCTCTCCTCCATGACCTCATGACACCTGCCTGCTCCTGGCCAATCCCGTTGCTCTCGTGCCATGACCTCACAAGCGGCAGCCCGACTCTCTTGGCTTCGCCGGCCTCTGCTAGCCCTTCCCGCCGCCTGAGCTCTCGGCCGGGCCGCTTTGGACTCGGTGAGGCACTTGATGACGTCACAGTGTATGCCCGACGACTGCCGCAAGGCACTCGGGTCGCTGCCGTGGAAACGGCATCACAATCCACCTCCCAGCCATGCCCGGCCCCTTCACCTTCCTCTGCGTCTCCCCTCTCGCAAGCTCTGCAGCACTGCCCTTGGAGTGGAAATCCGGCCTCCTGAGGGCCAAGTTCCACCAGCCAAGCAGCACCGTCCCTACCTTCCCGGCAGAACTTACCTGCGGGCTCACGCAGCCCCACGCTCCCTCCACTGCGAGCCTGCCCTTTGGGCGTGCCCGCGCTCACACACACACACACACACACACCCACCCCGTCCCCCCCTCCCCCGCCCCCAGAGTGAGCCCAAACACCCAGACACGCCCCCCCCCCCGCCCCCAGAGTGAGCCCAAACACACCCACACGCCCCGCCCCCAGAGTGAGCCCAGGAAAGGTCAAAGTGAGACAACACATGGCTCGAGAGAAAGGCACTTTCATAGGCAAAGCAGGAGCTGCACACGCAAACCATGCAAAAGGAGGCCTTCCTTCACTGCCTCCCACCACCAGCAGGCCCATGTTTCGCCATTGAAAGGAAAGCAGGGCTTCAGCCCTCCTAAGGGCTCCTGCGGAAGAGAAACGCCGTCACTCTGAACATCCCCGCTTCCGTCGGCTCTCGTCCGCAGGCACTCGTCTTCTCTGCAGCCTTCCCAGCTGCTCTCCTCCATGACCTCATGACACCTGCCTGCTCCTGGCCAATCCCGTTGCTCTCGTGCCATGACCTCACAAGCGGCAGCCCGACTCTCTTGGCTTCGCCGGCCTCTGCTAGCCCTTCCCGCCGCCCGAGCTCTCGGCCGGGCCGCTTTGGACTCGGTGAGGCACTTGATGACGTCACAGTGTCTGCCCGACGACTGCCGCAAGGCACTCGGGTCGCTGCCGTGGAAACGGCATCACAATCCACCTCCCAGCCACGCCCGGCCCCTTCACCTTCCTCTGCGTCTCCCCTCTCGCAAGCTCTGCGGCACTGCCCTTGGAGTGGAAATCCGGCCTCCTGAGGGCCAAGTTCCACCAGCCAAGCAGCACCGTCCCTACCTTCCCGGCAGAACTTACCTGCGGGCTCACGCAGCCCCACGCTCCCTCCACTGCGAGCCTGCCCTTTGGGCGTGCCCGCGCTCACACACACACACACACACACACCCACCCCGTCCCCCCCTCCCCCGCCCCCAGAGTGAGCCCAAACACACAGACACGACCCCCCCCCCGCCCCCAGAGTGAGCCCAAACACACCCACACGCCCCGCCCCCAGAGTGAGCCCAGGAAAGGTCAAAGTGAGACAACACATGGCTCGAGAGAAAGGCACTTTCATAGGCAAAGCAGGAGCTGCACACGCAAACCATGCAAAAGGAGGCCTTCCTTCACTGCCTCCCACCACCAGCAGGCCCATGTTTCGCCATTGAAAGGAAAGCAGGGCTTCAGCCCTCCTAAGGGCTCCTGCGGAAGAGAAACGCCGTCACTCTGAACATCCCCGCTTCCGTCGGCTCTCGTCCGCAGGCACTCGTCTTCTCTGCAGCCTTCCCAGCTGCTCTCCTCCATGACCTCATGACACCTGCCTGCTCCTGGCCAATCCCGTTGCTCTCGTGCCATGACCTCACAAGCGGCAGCCCGACTCTCTTGGCTTCGCCGGCCTCTGCTAGCCCTTCCCGCCGCCTCAGCTCTCGGCCGGGCCGCTTTGGACTCGGTGAGGCACTTGATGACGTCACAGTGTCTGCCCGACGACTGCCGCAAGGCACTCGGGTCGCTGCCATGGAAACGGCATCACAATCCACCTCCCAGCCACGCCCGGCCCCTTCACCTTCCTCTGCGTCTCCCCTCTCGCAAGCTCTGCAGCACTGCCCTTGGAGTGGAAATCCGGCCTCCTGAGGGCCAAGTTCCACCAGCCAAGCAGCACCGTCCCTACCTTCCCGGCAGAACTTACCTGCGGGCTCACGCAGCCCCACGCTCCCTCCACTGCGAGCCTGCCCTTTGGGCGTGCCCGCGCTCGCGCTCACACACACACACACACACACACCCTCCCCCGCCCCCAGAGTGAGCCCAAACACCCAGACACGCCCCGCCCCAAGAGTGAGCCCAAACACACCCACACGCCCCGCCCCCAGAGTGAGCCCAGGAAAGGTCAAAGTGAGACAACACATGGCTCGAGAGAAAGGCACTTTCATAGGCAAAGCAGGAGCTGCACACGCAAACCATGCAAAAGGAGGCCTTCCTTCACTGCCTCCCACCACCAGCAGGCCCATGTTTCGCCATTGAAAGGAAAGCAGGGCTTCAGCCCTCCTAAGGGCTCCTGCGGAAGAGAAACGCCGTCACTCTGAACATCCCCGCTTCCGTCGGCTCTCGTCCGCAGGCACTCGTCTTCTCTGCAGCCTTCCCAGCTGCTCTCCTCCATGACCTCATGACACCTGCCTGCTCCTGGCCAATCCCGTTGCTCTCGTGCCATGACCTCACAAGCGGCAGCCCGACTCTCTTGGCTTCGCCGGCCTCTGCTAGCCCTTCCCGCCGCCCGAGCTCTCGGCCGGGCCGCTTTGGACTCGGGGAGGCACTTGATGACGTCACAGTGTATGCCCGACGACTGCCGCAAGGCACTCGGGTCGCTGCCGTGGAAACGGCATCACAATCCACCTCCCAGCCACGCCCGGCCCCTTCACCTTCCTCTGCGTCTCCCCTCTCGCAAGCTCTGCGGCACTGCCCTTGGAGTGGAAATCCGGCCTCCTGAGGGCCAAGTTCCACCAGCCAAGCAGCACCGTCCCTACCTTCCCGGCAGAACTTACCTGCGGGCTCACGCAGCCCCACGCTCCCTCCACTGCGAGCCTGCCCTTTGGGCGTGCCCGCGCTCACACACACACACACACACACACCCACCCCGTCCCCCCCTCCCCCGCCCCCAGAGTGAGCCCAAACACACAGACACGACCCCCCCCCCGCCCCCAGAGTGAGCCCAAACACACCCACACGCCCCGCCCCCAGAGTGAGCCCAGGAAAGGTCAAAGTGAGACAACACATGGCTCGAGAGAAAGGCACTTTCATAGGCAAAGCAGGAGCTGCACACGCAAACCATGCAAAAGGAGGCCTTCCTTCACTGCCTCCCACCACCAGCAGGCCCATGTTTCGCCATTGAAAGGAAAGCAGGGCTTCAGCCCTCCTAAGGGCTCCTGCGGAAGAGAAACGCCGTCACTCTGAACATCCCCGCTTCCGTCGGCTCTCGTCCGCAGGCACTCGTCTTCTCTGCAGCCTTGCCAGCTGCTCTCCTCCATGACCTCATGACACCTGCCTGCTCCTGGCCAATCCCGTTGCTCTCGTGCCATGACCTCACAAGCGGCAGCCCGACTGTCTTGGCTTCGCCGGCCTCTGCTAGCCCTTCCCGCCGCCTGAGCTCTCGGCCGGGCCGCTTTGGACTCGGTGAGGCACTTGATGACGTCACAGTGTCTGCCCGACGACTGCCGCAAGGCACTCGGGTCGCTGCCGTGGAAACGGCATCACAATCCACCTCCCAGCCACGCCCAGCCCCTTCACCTTCCTCTGCGTCTCCCCTCTCGCAAGCTCTGCAGCACTGCCCTTGCAGTGGAAATCCGGCCTCCTGAGGGCCAAGTTCCACCAGCCAAGCAGCACCGTCCCTACCTTCCCGGCAGAACTTACCTGCGGGCTCACGCAGCCCCACGCTCCCTCCACTGCGAGCCTGCCCTTTGGGCGTGCCCGCGCTCGCGCTCACACACACACACACACACACACCCTCCCCCGCCCCCAGAGTGAGCCCAAACACCCAGACACGCCCCGCCCCAAGAGTGAGCCCAAACACACCCACACGCCCCGCCCCCAGAGTGAGCCCAGGAAAGGTCAAAGTGAGACAACACATGGCTCGAGAGAAAGGCACTTTCGTAGGCAAAGCAGGAGCTGCACACGCAAACCATGCAAAAGGAGGCCTTCCTTCACTGCCTCCCACCACCAGCAGGCCCATGTTTCGCCATTGAAAGGAAAGCAGGGCTTCAGCCCTCCTAAGGGCTCCTGCGGAAGAGAAACGCCGTCACTCTGAACATCCCCGCTTCCGTCGGCTCTCGTCCGCAGGCACTCGTCTTCTCTGCAGCCTTCCCAGCTGCTCTCCTCCATGACCTCATGACACCTGCCTGCTCCTGGCCAATCCCGTTGCTCTCGTGCCATGACCTCACAAGCGGCAGCCCGACTGTCTTGGCTTCGCCGGCCTCTGCTAGCCCTTCCCGCCGCCTGAGCTCTCGGCCGGGCCGCTTTGGACTCGGTGAGGCACTTGATGACGTCACAGTGTATGCCCGACGACTGCCGCAAGGCACTCGGGTCGCTGCCGTGGAAACGGCATCACAATCCACCTCCCAGCCATGCCCGGCCCCTTCACCTTCCTCTGCGTCTCCCCTCTCGCAAGCTCTGCAGCACTGCCCTTGGAGTGGAAATCCGGCCTCCTGAGGGCCAAGTTCCACCAGCCAAGCAGCACCGTCCCTACCTTCCCGGCAGAACTTACCTGCGGGCTCACGCAGCCCCACGCTCCCTCCACTGCGAGCCTGCCCTTTGGGCGTGCCCGCGCTCACACACACACACACACACACACACCCACCCCGTCCCCCCCCTCCCCCGCCCCCAGAGTGAGCCCAAACACCCAGACACGCCCCCCCCCCCGCCCCCAGAGTGAGCCCAAACACACCCACACGCCCCGCCCCCAGAGTGAGCCCAGGAAAGGTCAAAGTGAGACAACACATGGCTCGAGAGAAAGGCACTTTCATAGGCAAAGCAGGAGCTGCACACGCAAACCATGCAAAAGGAGGCCTTCCTTCACTGCCTCCCACCACCAGCAGGCCCATGTTTCGCCATTGAAAGGAAAGCAGGGCTTCAGCCCTCCTAAGGGCTCCTGCGGAAGAGAAACGCCGTCACTCTGAACATCCCCGCTTCCGTCGGCTCTCGTCCGCAGGCACTCGTCTTCTCTGCAGCCTTCCCAGCTGCTCTCCTCCATGACCTCATGACACCTGCCTGCTCCTGGCCAATCCCGTTGCTCTCGTGCCATGACCTCACAAGCGGCAGCCCGACTCTCTTGGCTTCGCCGGCCTCTGCTAGCCCTTCCCGCCGCCCGAGCTCTCGGCCGGGCCGCTTTGGACTCGGTGAGGCACTTGATGACGTCACAGTGTCTGCCCGACGACTGCCGCAAGGCACTCGGGTCGCTGCCGTGGAAACGGCATCACAATCCACCTCCCAGCCACGCCCGGCCCCTTCACCTTCCTCTGCGTCTCCCCTCTCGCAAGCTCTGCGGCACTGCCCTTGGAGTGGAAATCCGGCCTCCTGAGGGCCAAGTTCCACCAGCCAAGCAGCACCGTCCCTACCTTCCCGGCAGAACTTACCTGCGGGCTCACGCAGCCCCACGCTCCCTCCACTGCGAGCCTGCCCTTTGGGCGTGCCCGCGCTCACACACACACACACACACACACACCCACCCCGTCCCCCCCTCCCCCGCCCCCAGAGTGAGCCCAAACACACAGACACGACCCCCCCCCCGCCCCCAGAGTGAGCCCAAACACACCCACACGCCCCGCCCCCAGAGTGAGCCCAGGAAAGGTCAAAGTGAGACAACACATGGCTCGAGAGAAAGGCACTTTCATAGGCAAAGCAGGAGCTGCACACGCAAACCATGCAAAAGGAGGCCTTCCTTCACTGCCTCCCACCACCAGCAGGCCCATGTTTCGCCATTGAAAGGAAAGCAGGGCTTCAGCCCTCCTAAGGGCTCCTGCGGAAGAGAAACGCCGTCACTCTGAACATCCCCGCTTCCGTCGGCTCTCGTCCGCAGGCACTCGTCTTCTCTGCAGCCTTCCCAGCTGCTCTCCTCCATGACCTCATGACACCTGCCTGCTCCTGGCCAATCCCGTTGCTCTCGTGCCATGACCTCACAAGCGGCAGCCCGACTCTCTTGGCTTCGCCGGCCTCTGCTAGCCCTTCCCGCCGCCTCAGCTCTCGGCCGGGCCGCTTTGGACTCGGTGAGGCACTTGATGACGTCACAGTGTCTGCCCGACGACTGCCGCAAGGCACTCGGGTCGCTGCCATGGAAACGGCATCACAATCCACCTCCCAGCCACGCCCGGCCCCTTCACCTTCCTCTGCGTCTCCCCTCTCGCAAGCTCTGCAGCACTGCCCTTGGAGTGGAAATCCGGCCTCCTGAGGGCCAAGTTCCACCAGCCAAGCAGCACCGTCCCTACCTTCCCGGCAGAACTTACCTGCGGGCTCACGCAGCCCCACGCTCCCTCCACTGCGAGCCTGCCCTTTGGGCGTGCCCGCGCTCGCGCTCACACACACACACACACACACACACCCTCCCCCGCCCCCAGAGTGAGCCCAAACACCCAGACACGCCCCGCCCCAAGAGTGAGCCCAAACACACCCACACGCCCCGCCCCCAGAGTGAGCCCAGGAAAGGTCAAAGTGAGACAACACATGGCTCGAGAGAAAGGCACTTTCATAGGCAAAGCAGGAGCTGCACACGCAAACCATGCAAAAGGAGGCCTTCCTTCACTGCCTCCCACCACCAGCAGGCCCATGTTTCGCCATTGAAAGGAAAGCAGGGCTTCAGCCCTCCTAAGGGCTCCTGCGGAAGAGAAACGCCGTCACTCTGAACATCCCCGCTTCCGTCGGCTCTCGTCCGCAGGCACTCGTCTTCTCTGCAGCCTTCCCAGCTGCTCTCCTCCATGACCTCATGACACCTGCCTGCTCCTGGCCAATCCCGTTGCTCTCGTGCCATGACCTCACAAGCGGCAGCCCGACTCTCTTGGCTTCGCCGGCCTCTGCTAGCCCTTCCCGCCGCCCGAGCTCTCGGCCGGGCCGCTTTGGACTCGGGGAGGCACTTGATGACGTCACAGTGTATGCCCGACGACTGCCGCAAGGCACTCGGGTCGCTGCCGTGGAAACGGCATCACAATCCACCTCCCAGCCACGCCCGGCCCCTTCACCTTCCTCTGCGTCTCCCCTCTCGCAAGCTCTGCGGCACTGCCCTTGGAGTGGAAATCCGGCCTCCTGAGGGCCAAGTTCCACCAGCCAAGCAGCACCGTCCCTACCTTCCCGGCAGAACTTACCTGCGGGCTCACGCAGCCCCACGCTCCCTCCACTGCGAGCCTGCCCTTTGGGCGTGCCCGCGCTCACACACACACACACACACACACCCACCCCGTCCCCCCCTCCCCCGCCCCCAGAGTGAGCCCAAACACACAGACACGACCCCCCCCCCGCCCCCAGAGTGAGCCCAAACACACCCACACGCCCCGCCCCCAGAGTGAGCCCAGGAAAGGTCAAAGTGAGACAACACATGGCTCGAGAGAAAGGCACTTTCATAGGCAAAGCAGGAGCTGCACACGCAAACCATGCAAAAGGAGGCCTTCCTTCACTGCCTCCCACCACCAGCAGGCCCATGTTTCGCCATTGAAAGGAAAGCAGGGCTTCAGCCCTCCTAAGGGCTCCTGCGGAAGAGAAACGCCGTCACTCTGAACATCCCCGCTTCCGTCGGCTCTCGTCCGCAGGCACTCGTCTTCTCTGCAGCCTTGCCAGCTGCTCTCCTCCATGACCTCATGACACCTGCCTGCTCCTGGCCAATCCCGTTGCTCTCGTGCCATGACCTCACAAGCGGCAGCCCGACTGTCTTGGCTTCGCCGGCCTCTGCTAGCCCTTCCCGCCGCCTGAGCTCTCGGCCGGGCCGCTTTGGACTCGGTGAGGCACTTGATGACGTCACAGTGTCTGCCCGACGACTGCCGCAAGGCACTCGGGTCGCTGCCGTGGAAACGGCATCACAATCCACCTCCCAGCCACGCCCAGCCCCTTCACCTTCCTCTGCGTCTCCCCTCTCGCAAGCTCTGCAGCACTGCCCTTGCAGTGGAAATCCGGCCTCCTGAGGGCCAAGTTCCACCAGCCAAGCAGCACCGTCCCTACCTTCCCGGCAGAACTTACCTGCGGGCTCACGCAGCCCCACGCTCCCTCCACTGCGAGCCTGCCCTTTGGGCGTGCCCGCGCTCGCGCTCACACACACACACACACACACACCCTCCCCCGCCCCCAGAGTGAGCCCAAACACACAGACACGCCCCACCCCCCCCCACCCCCAGAGTGAGCCCAAACACACCCACACGCCCCGCCCCCAGAGTGAGCCCAGGAAAGGTCAAAGTGAGACAACACATGGCTCGAGAGAAAGGCACTTTCATAGGCAAAGCAGGAGCTGCACACGCAAACCATGCAAAAGGAGGCCTTCCTTCACTGCCTCCCACCACCAGCAGGCCCATGTTTCGCCATTGAAAGGAAAGCAGGGCTTCAGCCCTCCTAAGGGCTCCTGCGGAAGAGAAACGCCGTCACTCTGAACATCCCCGCTTCCGTCGGCTCTCGTCCGCAGGCACTCGTCTTCTCTGCAGCCTTCCCAGCTGCTCTCCTCCATGACCTCATGACACCTGCCTGCTCCTGGCCAATCCCGTTGCTCTCGTGCCATGACCTCACAAGCGGCAGCCCGACTCTCTTGGCTTCGCCGGCCTCTGCTAGCCCTTCCCGCCACCTGAGCTCTCGGCCGGGCCGCTTTGGACTCGGTGAGGCACTTGATGACGTCACAGTGTATGCCCGACGACTGCCGCAAGGCACTCGGGTCGCTGCCGTGGAAACGGCATCACAATCCACCTCCCAGCCACGCCCGGCCCCTTCACCTTCCTCTGCGTCTCCCCTCTCGCAAGCTCTGCAGCACTGCCCTTGCAGTGGAAATCCGGCCTCCTGAGGGCCAAGTTCCACCAGCCAAGCAGCACCGTCCCTACCTTCCCGGCAGAACTTACCTGCGGGCTCACGCAGCCCCACGCTCCCTCCACTGCGAGCCTGCCCTTTGGGCGTGCCCGCGCTCACACACACACACACACACACCCCCTCCCCCGCCCCCAGAGTGAGCCCAAACACACAGACACGCCCTGCCCCAAGAGTGAGCCCAAACACACCCACACGCCCCGCCCCCAGAGTGAGCCCAGGAAAGGTCAAAGTGAGACAACACATGGCTCGAGAGAAAGGCACTTTCATAGGCAAAGCAGGAGCTGCACACGCAAACAATGCAAAAGGAGGCCTTCCTTCACTGCCTCCCACCACCAGCAGGCCCATGTTTCGCCATTGAAAGGAAAGCAGGGCTTCAGCCCTCCTAAGGGCTCCTGCGGAAGAGAAACGCCGTCACTCTGAACATCCCCGCTTCCGTCGGCTCTCGTCCGCAGGCACTCGTCTTCTCTGCAGCCTTCCCAGCTGCTCTCCTCCATGACCTCATGACACCTGCCTGCTCCTGGCCAATCCCGTTGCTCTCGTGCCATGACCTCACAAGCGGCAGCCCGACTGTCTTGGCTTCGCCGGCCTCTGCTAGCCCTTCCCGCCGCCCGAGCTCTCGGCCGGGCCGCTTTGGACTCGGGGAGGCACTTGATGACGTCACAGTGTCTGCCCGACGACTGCCGCAAGGCACTCGGGTCGCTGCCGTGGAAACGGCATCACAATCCACCTCCCAGCCACGCCCGGCCCCTTCACCTTCCTCTGCGTCTCCCCTCTCGCAAGCTCTGCGGCACTGCCCTTGGAGTGGAAATCCGGCCTCCTGAGGGCCAAGTTCCACCAGCCAAGCAGCACCGTCCCTACCTTCCCGGCAGAACTTACCTGCGGGCTCACGCAGCCCCACGCTCCCTCCACTGCGAGCCTGCCCTTTGGGCGTGCCCGCGCTCACACACACACACACACACACACCCTCCCCCGCCCCCAGAGTGAGCCCAAACACACAGACACGCCCCACCCCCCCCCGCCCCCAGAGTGAGCCCAAACACACCCACACGCCCCGCCCCCAGAGTGAGCCCAGGAAAGGTCAAAGTGAGACAACACATGGCTCGAGAGAAAGGCACTTTCATAGGCAAAGCAGGAGCTGCACACGCAAACCATGCAAAAGGAGGCCTTCCTTCACTGCCTCCCACCACCAGCAGGCCCATGTTTCGCCATTGAAAGGAAAGCAGGGCTTCAGCCCTCCTAAGGGCTCCTGCGGAAGAGAAACGCCGTCACTCTGAACATCCCCGCTTCCGTCGGCTCTCGTCCGCAGGCACTCGTCTTCTCTGCAGCCTTCCCAGCTGCTCTCCTCCATGACCTCATGACACCTGCCTGCTCCTGGCCAATCCCGTTGCTCTCGTGCCATGACCTCACAAGCGGCAGCCCGACTCTCTTGGCTTCGCCGGCCTCTGCTAGCCCTTCCCGCCGCCTCAGCTCTCGGCCGGGCCGCTTTGGACTCGGTGAGGCACTTGATGACGTCACAGTGTCTGCCCGACGACTGCCGCAAGGCACTCGGGTCGCTGCCATGGAAACGGCATCACAATCCACCTCCCAGCCACGCCCGGCCCCTTCACCTTCCTCTGCGTCTCCCCTCTCGCAAGCTCTGCAGCACTGCCCTTGCAGTGGAAATCCGGCCTCCTGAGGGCCAAGTTCCACCAGCCAAGCAGCACCGTCACTACCTTCCCGGCAGAACTTACCTGCGGGCTCACGCAGCCCCACGCTCCCTCCACTGCGAGCCTGCCCTTTGGGCGTGCCCGCGCTCGCGCTCACACACACACACACACACACACCCTCCCCCGCCCCCAGAGTGAGCCCAAACACCCAGACACGCCCCGCCCCAAGAGTGAGCCCAAACACACCCACACGCCCCGCCCCCAGAGTGAGCCCAGGAAAGGTCAAAGTGAGACAACACATGGCTCGAGAGAAAGGCACTTTCATAGGCAAAGCAGGAGCTGCACACGCAAACCATGCAAAAGGAGGCCTTCCTTCACTGCCTCCCACCACCAGCAGGCCCATGTTTCGCCATTGAAAGGAAAGCAGGGCTTCAGCCCTCCTAAGGGCTCCTGCGGAAGAGAAACGCCGTCACTCTGAACATCCCCGCTTCCGTCGGCTCTCGTCCGCAGGCACTCGTCTTCTCTGCAGCCTTCCCAGCTGCTCTCCTCCATGACCTCATGACACCTGCCTGCTCCTGGCCAATCCCGTTGCTCTCGTGCCATGACCTCACAAGCGGCAGCCCGACTCTCTTGGCTTCGCCGGCCTCTGCTAGCCCTTCCCGCCGCCCGAGCTCTCGGCCGGGCCGCTTTGGACTCGGGGAGGCACTTGATGACGTCACAGTGTATGCCCGACGACTGCCGCAAGGCACTCGGGTCGCTGCCGTGGAAACGGCATCACAATCCACCTCCCAGCCACGCCCGGCCCCTTCACCTTCCTCTGCGTCTCCCCTCTCGCAAGCTCTGCGGCACTGCCCTTGGAGTGGAAATCCGGCCTCCTGAGGGCCAAGTTCCACCAGCCAAGCAGCACCGTCCCTACCTTCCCGGCAGAACTTACCTGCGGGCTCACGCAGCCCCACGCTCCCTCCACTGCGAGCCTGCCCTTTGGGCGTGCCCGCGCTCACACACACACACACACACACACCCACCCCGTCCCCCCCTCCCCCGCCCCCAGAGTGAGCCCAAACACACAGACACGACCCCCCCCCCCGCCCCCAGAGTGAGCCCAAACACACCCACACGCCCCGCCCCCAGAGTGAGCCCAGGAAAGGTCAAAGTGAGACAACACATGGCTCGAGAGAAAGGCACTTTCATAGGCAAAGCAGGAGCTGCACACGCAAACAATGCAAAAGGAGGCCTTCCTTCACTGCCTCCCACCACCAGCAGGCCCATGTTTCGCCATTGAAAGGAAAGCAGGGCTTCAGCCCTCCTAAGGGCTCCTGCGGAAGAGAAACGCCGTCACTCTGAACATCCCCGCTTCCGTCGGCTCTCGTCCGCAGGCACTCGTCTTCTCTGCAGCCTTGCCAGCTGCTCTCCTCCATGACCTCATGACACCTGCCTGCTCCTGGCCAATCCCGTTGCTCTCGTGCCATGACCTCACAAGCGGCAGCCCGACTGTCTTGGCTTCGCCGGCCTCTGCTAGCCCTTCCCGCCGCCTGAGCTCTCGGCCGGGCCGCTTTGGACTCGGTGAGGCACTTGATGACGTCACAGTGTCTGCCCGACGACTGCCGCAAGGCACTCGGGTCGCTGCCGTGGAAACGGCATCACAATCCACCTCCCAGCCACGCCCAGCCCCTTCACCTTCCTCTGCGTCTCCCCTCTCGCAAGCTCTGCAGCACTGCCCTTGGAGTGGAAATCCGGCCTCCTGAGGGCCAAGTTCCACCAGCCAAGCAGCACCGTCCCTACCTTCCCGGCAGAACTTACCTGCGGGCTCACGCAGCCCCACGCTCCCTCCACTGCGAGCCTGCCCTTTGGGCGTGCCCGCGCTCGCGCTCACACACACACACACACACACACCCTCCCCCGCCCCCAGAGTGAGCCCAAACACCCAGACACGCCCCGCCCCAAGAGTGAGCCCAAACACACCCACACGCCCCGCCCCCAGAGTGAGCCCAGGAAAGGTCAAAGTGAGACAACACATGGCTCGAGAGAAAGGCACTTTCGTAGGCAAAGCAGGAGCTGCACACGCAAACCATGCAAAAGGAGGCCTTCCTTCACTGCCTCCCACCACCAGCAGGCCCATGTTTCGCCATTGAAAGGAAAGCAGGGCTTCAGCCCTCCTAAGGGCTCCTGCGGAAGAGAAACGCCGTCACTCTGAACATCCCCGCTTCCGTCGGCTCTCGTCCGCAGGCACTCGTCTTCTCTGCAGCCTTCCCAGCTGCTCTCCTCCATGACCTCATGACACCTGCCTGCTCCTGGCCAATCCCGTTGCTCTCGTGCCATGACCTCACAAGCGGCAGCCCGACTGTCTTGGCTTCGCCGGCCTCTGCTAGCCCTTCCCGCCGCCTGAGCTCTCGGCCGGGCCGCTTTGGACTCGGTGAGGCACTTGATGACGTCACAGTGTATGCCCGACGACTGCCGCAAGGCACTCGGGTCGCTGCCGTGGAAACGGCATCACAATCCACCTCCCAGCCATGCCCGGCCCCTTCACCTTCCTCTGCGTCTCCCCTCTCGCAAGCTCTGCAGCACTGCCCTTGGAGTGGAAATCCGGCCTCCTGAGGGCCAAGTTCCACCAGCCAAGCAGCACCGTCCCTACCTTCCCGGCAGAACTTACCTGCGGGCTCACGCAGCCCCACGCTCCCTCCACTGCGAGCCTGCCCTTTGGGCGTGCCCGCGCTCACACACACACACACACACACACCCACCCCGTCCCCCCCTCCCCCCGCCCCCAGAGTGAGCCCAAACACCCAGACACGCCCCCCCCCCCCGCCCCCAGAGTGAGCCCAAACACACCCACACGCCCCGCCCCCAGAGTGAGCCCAGGAAAGGTCAAAGTGAGACAACACATGGCTCGAGAGAAAGGCACTTTCATAGGCAAAGCAGGAGCTGCACACGCAAACCATGCAAAAGGAGGCCTTCCTTCACTGCCTCCCACCACCAGCAGGCCCATGTTTCGCCATTGAAAGGAAAGCAGGGCTTCAGCCCTCCTAAGGGCTCCTGCGGAAGAGAAACGCCGTCACTCTGAACATCCCCGCTTCCGTCGGCTCTCGTCCGCAGGCACTCGTCTTCTCTGCAGCCTTCCCAGCTGCTCTCCTCCATGACCTCATGACACCTGCCTGCTCCTGGCCAATCCCGTTGCTCTCGTGCCATGACCTCACAAGCGGCAGCCCGACTCTCTTGGCTTCGCCGGCCTCTGCTAGCCCTTCCCGCCGCCCGAGCTCTCGGCCGGGCCGCTTTGGACTCGGTGAGGCACTTGATGACGTCACAGTGTCTGCCCGACGACTGCCGCAAGGCACTCGGGTCGCTGCCGTGGAAACGGCATCACAATCCACCTCCCAGCCACGCCCGGCCCCTTCACCTTCCTCTGCGTCTCCCCTCTCGCAAGCTCTGCGGCACTGCCCTTGGAGTGGAAATCCGGCCTCCTGAGGGCCAAGTTCCACCAGCCAAGCAGCACCGTCCCTACCTTCCCGGCAGAACTTACCTGCGGGCTCACGCAGCCCCACGCTCCCTCCACTGCGAGCCTGCCCTTTGGGCGTGCCCGCGCTCACACACACACACACACACACCCCCACCCCGTCCCCCCCTCCCCCGCCCCCAGAGTGAGCCCAAACACACAGACACGACCCCCCCCCCGCCCCCAGAGTGAGCCCAAACACACCCACACGCCCCGCCCCCAGAGTGAGCCCAGGAAAGGTCAAAGTGAGACAACACATGGCTCGAGAGAAAGGCACTTTCATAGGCAAAGCAGGAGCTGCACACGCAAACAATGCAAAAGGAGGCCTTCCTTCACTGCCTCCCACCACCAGCAGGCCCATGTTTCGCCATTGAAAGGAAAGCAGGGCTTCAGCCCTCCTAAGGGCTCCTGCGGAAGAGAAACGCCGTCACTCTGAACATCCCCGCTTCCGTCGGCTCTCGTCCGCAGGCACTCGTCTTCTCTGCAGCCTTGCCAGCTGCTCTCCTCCATGACCTCATGACACCTGCCTGCTCCTGGCCAATCCCGTTGCTCTCGTGCCATGACCTCACAAGCGGCAGCCCGACTGTCTTGGCTTCGCCGGCCTCTGCTAGCCCTTCCCGCCGCCTGAGCTCTCGGCCGGGCCGCTTTGGACTCGGTGAGGCACTTGATGACGTCACAGTGTCTGCCCGACGACTGCCGCAAGGCACTCGGGTCGCTGCCGTGGAAACGGCATCACAATCCACCTCCCAGCCACGCCCAGCCCCTTCACCTTCCTCTGCGTCTCCCCTCTCGCAAGCTCTGCAGCACTGCCCTTGGAGTGGAAATCCGGCCTCCTGAGGGCCAAGTTCCACCAGCCAAGCAGCACCGTCCCTACCTTCCCGGCAGAACTTACCTGCGGGCTCACGCAGCCCCACGCTCCCTCCACTGCGAGCCTGCCCTTTGGGCGTGCCCGCGCTCGCGCTCACACACACACACACACACACACCCTCCCCCGCCCCCAGAGTGAGCCCAAACACCCAGACACGCCCCGCCCCAAGAGTGAGCCCAAACACACCCACACGCCCCGCCCCCAGAGTGAGCCCAGGAAAGGTCAAAGTGAGACAACACATGGCTCGAGAGAAAGGCACTTTCGTAGGCAAAGCAGGAGCTGCACACGCAAACCATGCAAAAGGAGGCCTTCCTTCACTGCCTCCCACCACCAGCAGGCCCATGTTTCGCCATTGAAAGGAAAGCAGGGCTTCAGCCCTCCTAAGGGCTCCTGCGGAAGAGAAACGCCGTCACTCTGAACATCCCCGCTTCCGTCGGCTCTCGTCCGCAGGCACTCGTCTTCTCTGCAGCCTTCCCAGCTGCTCTCCTCCATGACCTCATGACACCTGCCTGCTCCTGGCCAATCCCGTTGCTCTCGTGCCATGACCTCACAAGCGGCAGCCCGACTGTCTTGGCTTCGCCGGCCTCTGCTAGCCCTTCCCGCCGCCTGAGCTCTCGGCCGGGCCGCTTTGGACTCGGTGAGGCACTTGATGACGTCACAGTGTATGCCCGACGACTGCCGCAAGGCACTCGGGTCGCTGCCGTGGAAACGGCATCACAATCCACCTCCCAGCCATGCCCGGCCCCTTCACCTTCCTCTGCGTCTCCCCTCTCGCAAGCTCTGCAGCACTGCCCTTGGAGTGGAAATCCGGCCTCCTGAGGGCCAAGTTCCACCAGCCAAGCAGCACCGTCCCTACCTTCCCGGCAGAACTTACCTGCGGGCTCACGCAGCCCCACGCTCCCTCCACTGCGAGCCTGCCCTTTGGGCGTGCCCGCGCTCACACACACACACACACACACACCCACCCCGTCCCCCCCCTCCCCCGCCCCCAGAGTGAGCCCAAACACACAGACACGCCCCGCCCCAAGAGTGAGCCCAAACACACCCACACGCCCCGCCCCCAGAGTGAGCCCAGGAAAGGTCAAAGTGAGACAACACATGGCTCGAGAGAAAGGCACTTTCATAGGCAAAGCAGGAGCTGCACACGCAAACCATGCAAAAGGAGGCCTTCCTTCACTGCCTCCCACCACCAGCAGGCCCATGTTTCACCATTGAAAGGAAAGCAGGGCTTCAGCCCTCCTAAGGGCTCCTGCGGAAGAGAAACGCCGTCACTCTGAACATCCCCGCTTCCGTCGGCTCTCGTCCGCAGGCACTCGTCTTCTCTGCAGCCTTCCCAGCTGCTCTCCTCCATGACCTCATGACACCTGCCTGCTCCTGGCCAATCCCGTTGCTCTCGTGCCATGACCTCACAAGCGGCAGCCCGACTCTCTTGGCTTCGCCGGCCTCTGCTAGCCCTTCCCGCCGCCCGAGCTCTCGGCCGGGCCGCTTTGGACTCGGTGAGGCACTTGATGACGTCACAGTGTCTGCCCGACGACTGCCGCAAGGCACTCGGGTCGCTGCCGTGGAAACGGCATCACAATCCACCTCCCAGCCACGCCCGGCCCCTTCACCTTCCTCTGCGTCTCCCCTCTCGCAAGCTCTGCGGCACTGCCCTTGGAGTGGAAATCCGGCCTCCTGAGGGCCAAGTTCCACCAGCCAAGCAGCACCGTCCCTACCTTCCCGGCAGAACTTACCTGCGGGCTCACGCAGCCCCACGCTCCCTCCACTGCGAGCCTGCCCTTTGGGCGTGCCCGCGCTCACACACACACACACACACACACCCACCCCGTCCCCCCCCTCCCCCGCCCCCAGAGTGAGCCCAAACACACAGACACGACCCCCCCCCCGCCCCCAGAGTGAGCCCAAACACACCCACACGCCCCGCCCCCAGAGTGAGCCCAGGAAAGGTCAAAGTGAGACAACACATGGCTCGAGAGAAAGGCACTTTCATAGGCAAAGCAGGAGCTGCACACGCAAACAATGCAAAAGGAGGCCTTCCTTCACTGCCTCCCACCACCAGCAGGCCCATGTTTCGCCATTGAAAGGAAAGCAGGGCTTCAGCCCTCCTAAGGGCTCCTGCGGAAGAGAAACGCCGTCACTCTGAACATCCCCGCTTCCGTCGGCTCTCGTCCGCAGGCACTCGTCTTCTCTGCAGCCTTGCCAGCTGCTCTCCTCCATGACCTCATGACACCTGCCTGCTCCTGGCCAATCCCGTTGCTCTCGTGCCATGACCTCACAAGCGGCAGCCCGACTGTCTTGGCTTCGCCGGCCTCTGCTAGCCCTTCCCGCCGCCTGAGCTCTCGGCCGGGCCGCTTTGGACTCGGTGAGGCACTTGATGACGTCACAGTGTCTGCCCGACGACTGCCGCAAGGCACTCGGGTCGCTGCCGTGGAAACGGCATCACAATCCACCTCCCAGCCACGCCCAGCCCCTTCACCTTCCTCTGCGTCTCCCCTCTCGCAAGCTCTGCAGCACTGCCCTTGGAGTGGAAATCCGGCCTCCTGAGGGCCAAGTTCCACCAGCCAAGCAGCACCGTCCCTACCTTCCCGGCAGAACTTACCTGCGGGCTCACGCAGCCCCACGCTCCCTCCACTGCGAGCCTGCCCTTTGGGCGTGCCCGCGCTCGCGCTCACACACACACACACACACACCCCCCTCCCCCGCCCCCAGAGTGAGCCCAAACACACAGACACGCCCCGCCCCAAGAGTGAGCCCAAACACACCCACACGCCCCGCCCCCAGAGTGAGCCCAGGAAAGGTCAAAGTGAGACAACACATGGCTCGAGAGAAAGGCACTTTCGTAGGCAAAGCAGGAGCTGCACACGCAAACCATGCAAAAGGAGGCCTTCCTTCACTGCCTCCCACCACCAGCAGGCCCATGTTTCGCCATTGAAAGGAAAGCAGGGCTTCAGCCCTCCTAAGGGCTCCTGCGGAAGAGAAACGCCGTCACTCTGAACATCCCCGCTTCCGTCGGCTCTCGTCCGCAGGCACTCGTCTTCTCTGCAGCCTTCCCAGCTGCTCTCCTCCATGACCTCATGACACCTGCCTGCTCCTGGCCAATCCCGTTGCTCTCGTGCCATGACCTCACAAGCGGCAGCCCGACTGTCTTGGCTTCGCCGGCCTCTGCTAGCCCTTCCCGCCGCCTGAGCTCTCGGCCGGGCCGCTTTGGACTCGGGGAGGCACTTGATGACGTCACAGTGTCTGCCCGACGACTGCCGCAAGGCACTCGGGTCGCTGCCATGGAAACGGCATCACAATCCACCTCCCAGCCACGCCCGGCCCCTTCACCTTCCTCTGCGTCTCCCCTCTCGCAAGCTCTGCAGCACTGCCCTTGGAGTGGAAATCCGGCCTCCTGAGGGCCAAGTTCCACCAGCCAAGCAGCACCGTCCCTACCTTCCCGGCAGAACTTACCTGCGGGCTCACGCAGCCCCACGCTCCCTCCACTGCGAGCCTGCCCTTTGGGCGTGCCCGCGCTCACACACACACACACACACACACCCACCCCGTCCCCCCCTCCCCCGCCCCCAGAGTGAGCCCAAACACCCAGACACGCCCCCCCCCCCGCCCCCAGAGTGAGCCCAAACACACCCACACGCCCCGCCCCCAGAGTGAGCCCAGGAAAGGTCAAAGTGAGACAACACATGGCTCGAGAGAAAGGCACTTTCATAGGCAAAGCAGGAGCTGCACACGCAAACAATGCAAAAGGAGGCCTTCCTTCACTGCCTCCCACCACCAGCAGGCCCATGTTTCGCCATTGAAAGGAAAGCAGGGCTTCAGCCCTCCTAAGGGCTCCTGCGGAAGAGAAACGCCGTCACTCTGAACATCCCCGCTTCCGTCGGCTCTCGTCCGCAGGCACTCGTCTTCTCTGCAGCCTTCCCAGCTGCTCTCCTCCATGACCTCATGACACCTGCCTGCTCCTGGCCAATCCCGTTGCTCTCGTGCCATGACCTCACAAGCGGCAGCCCGACTGTCTTGGCTTCGCCGGCCTCTGCTAGCCCTTCCCGCCGCCTGAGCTCTCGGCCGGGCCGCTTTGGACTCGGTGAGGCACTTGATGACGTCACAGTGTCTGCCCGACGACTGCCGCAAGGCACTCGGGTCGCTGCCGTGGAAACGGCATCACAATCCACCTCCCAGCCACGCCCGGCCCCTTCACCTTCCTCTGCGTCTCCCCTCTCGCAAGCTCTGCGGCACTGCCCTTGGAGTGGAAATCCGGCCTCCTGAGGGCCAAGTTCCACCAGCCAAGCAGCACCGTCCCTACCTTCCCGGCAGAACTTACCTGCGGGCTCACGCAGCCCCACGCTCCCTCCACTGCGAGCCTGCCCTTTGGGCGTGCCCGCGCTCACACACACACACACACACACACCCACCCCGTCCCCCCCTCCCCCGCCCCCAGAGTGAGCCCAAACACACAGACACGACCCCCCCCCCCGCCCCCAGAGTGAGCCCAAACACACCCACACGCCCCGCCCCCAGAGTGAGCCCAGGAAAGGTCAAAGTGAGACAACACATGGCTCGAGAGAAAGGCACTTTCATAGGCAAAGCAGGAGCTGCACACGCAAACAATGCAAAAGGAGGCCTTCCTTCACTGCCTCCCACCACCAGCAGGCCCATGTTTCGCCATTGAAAGGAAAGCAGGGCTTCAGCCCTCCTAAGGGCTCCTGCGGAAGAGAAACGCCGTCACTCTGAACATCCCCGCTTCCGTCGGCTCTCGTCCGCAGGCACTCGTCTTCTCTGCAGCCTTGCCAGCTGCTCTCCTCCATGACCTCATGACACCTGCCTGCTCCTGGCCAATCCCGTTGCTCTCGTGCCATGACCTCACAAGCGGCAGCCCGACTGTCTTGGCTTCGCCGGCCTCTGCTAGCCCTTCCCGCCGCCTGAGCTCTCGGCCGGGCCGCTTTGGACTCGGTGAGGCACTTGATGACGTCACAGTGTCTGCCCGACGACTGCCGCAAGGCACTCGGGTCGCTGCCGTGGAAACGGCATCACAATCCACCTCCCAGCCACGCCCAGCCCCTTCACCTTCCTCTGCGTCTCCCCTCTCGCAAGCTCTGCAGCACTGCCCTTGGAGTGGAAATCCGGCCTCCTGAGGGCCAAGTTCCACCAGCCAAGCAGCACCGTCCCTACCTTCCCGGCAGAACTTACCTGCGGGCTCACGCAGCCCCACGCTCCCTCCACTGCGAGCCTGCCCTTTGGGCGTGCCCGCGCTCGCGCTCACACACACACACACACACACCCCCTCCCCCGCCCCCAGAGTGAGCCCAAACACACAGACACGCCCCGCCCCAAGAGTGAGCCCAAACACACCCACACGCCCCGCCCCCAGAGTGAGCCCAGGAAAGGTCAAAGTGAGACAACACATGGCTCGAGAGAAAGGCACTTTCGTAGGCAAAGCAGGAGCTGCACACGCAAACCATGCAAAAGGAGGCCTTCCTTCACTGCCTCCCACCACCAGCAGGCCCATGTTTCGCCATTGAAAGGAAAGCAGGGCTTCAGCCCTCCTAAGGGCTCCTGCGGAAGAGAAACGCCGTCACTCTGAACATCCCCGCTTCCGTCGGCTCTCGTCCGCAGGCACTCGTCTTCTCTGCAGCCTTCCCAGCTGCTCTCCTCCATGACCTCATGACACCTGCCTGCTCCTGGCCAATCCCGTTGCTCTCGTGCCATGACCTCACAAGCGGCAGCCCGACTCTCTTGGCTTCGCCGGCCTCTGCTAGCCCTTCCCGCCGCCTGAGCTCTCGGCCGGGCCGCTTTGGACTCGGTGAGGCACTTGATGACGTCACAGTGTATGCCCGACGACTGCCGCAAGGCACTCGGGTCGCTGCCGTGGAAACGGCATCACAATCCACCTCCCAGCCATGCCCGGCCCCTTCACCTTCCTCTGCGTCTCCCCTCTCGCAAGCTCTGCAGCACTGCCCTTGGAGTGGAAATCCGGCCTCCTGAGGGCCAAGTTCCACCAGCCAAGCAGCACCGTCCCTACCTTCCCGGCAGAACTTACCTGCGGGCTCACGCAGCCCCACGCTCCCTCCACTGCGAGCCTGCCCTTTGGGCGTGCCCGCGCTCACACACACACACACACACACACCCACCCCGTCCCCCCCTCCCCCGCCCCCAGAGTGAGCCCAAACACCCAGACACGCCCCCCCCCCCCGCCCCCAGAGTGAGCCCAAACACACCCACACGCCCCGCCCCCAGAGTGAGCCCAGGAAAGGTCAAAGTGAGACAACACATGGCTCGAGAGAAAGGCACTTTCATAGGCAAAGCAGGAGCTGCACACGCAAACAATGCAAAAGGAGGCCTTCCTTCACTGCCTCCCACCACCAGCAGGCCCATGTTTCGCCATTGAAAGGAAAGCAGGGCTTCAGCCCTCCTAAGGGCTCCTGCGGAAGAGAAACGCCGTCACTCTGAACATCCCCGCTTCCGTCGGCTCTCGTCCGCAGGCACTCGTCTTCTCTGCAGCCTTGCCAGCTGCTCTCCTCCATGACCTCATGACACCTGCCTGCTCCTGGCCAATCCCGTTGCTCTCGTGCCATGACCTCACAAGCGGCAGCCCGACTGTCTTGGCTTCGCCGGCCTCTGCTAGCCCTTCCCGCCGCCTGAGCTCTCGGCCGGGCCGCTTTGGACTCGGTGAGGCACTTGATGACGTCACAGTGTCTGCCCGACGACTGCCGCAAGGCACTCGGGTCGCTGCCGTGGAAACGGCATCACAATCCACCTCCCAGCCACGCCCGGCCCCTTCACCTTCCTCTGCGTCTCCCCTCTCGCAAGCTCTGCAGCACTGCCCTTGCAGTGGAAATCCGGCCTCCTGAGGGCCAAGTTCCACCAGCCAAGCAGCACCGTCCCTACCTTCCCGGCAGAACTTACCTGCGGGCTCACGCAGCCCCACGCTCCCTCCACTGCGAGCCTGCCCTTTGGGCGTGCCCGCGCTCGCGCTCACACACACACACACACACACACCCTCCCCCGCCCCCAGAGTGAGCCCAAACACCCAGACACGCCCCGCCCCAAGAGTGAGCCCAAACACACCCACACGCCCCGCCCCCAGAGTGAGCCCAGGAAAGGTCAAAGTGAGACAACACATGGCTCGAGAGAAAGGCACTTTCGTAGGCAAAGCAGGAGCTGCACACGCAAACCATGCAAAAGGAGGCCTTCCTTCACTGCCTCCCACCACCAGCAGGCCCATGTTTCGCCATTGAAAGGAAAGCAGGGCTTCAGCCCTCCTAAGGGCTCCTGCGGAAGAGAAACGCCGTCACTCTGAACATCCCCGCTTCCGTCGGCTCTCGTCCGCAGGCACTCGTCTTCTCTGCAGCCTTCCCAGCTGCTCTCCTCCATGACCTCATGACACCTGCCTGCTCCTGGCCAATCCCGTTGCTCTCGTGCCATGACCTCACAAGCGGCAGCCCGACTGTCTTGGCTTCGCCGGCCTCTGCTAGCCCTTCCCGCCGCCTGAGCTCTCGGCCGGGCCGCTTTGGACTCGGTGAGGCACTTGATGACGTCACAGTGTCTGCCCGACGACTGCCGCAAGGCACTCGGGTCGCTGCCGTGGAAACGGCATCACAATCCACCTCCCAGCCACGCCCGGCCCCTTCACCTTCCTCTGCGTCTCCCCTCTCGCAAGCTCTGCAGCACTGCCCTTGGAGTGGAAATCCGGCCTCCTGAGGGCCAAGTTCCACCAGCCAAGCAGCACCGTCCCTACCTTCCCGGCAGAACTTACCTGCGGGCTCACGCAGCCCCACGCTCCCTCCACTGCGAGCCTGCCCTTTGGGCGTGCCCGCGCTCACACACACACACACACACACCCCCTCCCCCGCCCCCAGAGTGAGCCCAAACACACAGACACGCCCCGCCCCAAGAGTGAGCCCAAACACACCCACACGCCCCGCCCCCAGAGTGAGCCCAGGAAAGGTCAAAGTGAGACAACACATGGCTCGAGAGAAAGGCACTTTCATAGGCAAAGCAGGAGCTGCACACGCAAACCATGCAAAAGGAGGCCTTCCTTCACTGCCTCCCACCACCAGCAGGCCCATGTTTCGCCATTGAAAGGAAAGCAGGGCTTCAGCCCTCCTAAGGGCTCCTGCGGAAGAGAAACGCCGTCACTCTGAACATCCCCGCTTCCGTCGGCTCTCGTCCGCAGGCACTCGTCTTCTCTGCAGCCTTCCCAGCTGCTCTCCTCCATGACCTCATGACACCTGCCTGCTCCTGGCCAATCCCGTTGCTCTCGTGCCATGACCTCACAAGCGGCAGCCCGACTGTCTTGGCTTCGCCGGCCTCTGCTAGCCCTTCCCGCCGCCTGAGCTCTCGGCCGGGCCGCTTTGGACTCGGTGAGGCACTTGATGACGTCACAGTGTCTGCCCGACGACTGCCGCAAGGCACTCGGGTCGCTGCCGTGGAAACGGCATCACAATCCACCTCCCAGCCACGCCCAGCCCCTTCACCTTCCTCTGCGTCTCCCCTCTCGCAAGCTCTGCAGCACTGCCCTTGCAGTGGAAATCCGGCCTCCTGAGGGCCAAGTTCCACCAGCCAAGCAGCACCGTCCCTACCTTCCCGGCAGAACTTACCTGCGGGCTCACGCAGCCCCACGCTCCCTCCACTGCGAGCCTGCCCTTTGGGCGTGCCCGCGCTCGCGCTCACACACACACACACACACACACCCCTCCCCCGCCCCCAGAGTGAGCCCAAACACCCAGACACGCCCCGCCCCAAGAGTGAGCCCAAACACACCCACACGCCCCGCCCCCAGAGTGAGCCCAGGAAAGGTCAAAGTGAGACAACACATGGCTCGAGAGAAAGGCACTTTCGTAGGCAAAGCAGGAGCTGCACACGCAAACCATGCAAAAGGAGGCCTTCCTTCCCTGCCTCCCACCACCAGCAGGCCCATGTTTCGCCATTGAAAGGAAAGCAGGGCTTCAGCCCTCCTAAGGGCTCCTGCGGAAGAGAAACGCCGTCACTCTGAACATCCCCGCTTCCGTCGGCTCTCGTCCGCAGGCACTCGTCTTCTCTGCAGCCTTCCCAGCTGCTCTCCTCCATGACCTCATGACACCTGCCTGCTCCTGGCCAATCCCGTTGCTCTCGTGCCATGACCTCACAAGCGGCAGCCCGACTGTCTTGGCTTCGCCGGCCTCTGCTAGCCCTTCCCGCCGCCCGAGCTCTCGGCCGGGCCGCTTTGGACTCGGTGAGGCACTTGATGACGTCACAGTGTCTGCCCGACGACTGCCGCAAGGCACTCGGGTCGCTGCCGTGGAAACGGCATCACAATCCACCTCCCAGCCACGCCCGGCCCCTTCACCTTCCTCTGCGTCTCCCCTCTCGCAAGCTCTGCAGCACTGCCCTTGGAGTGGAAATCCGGCCTCCTGAGGGCCAAGTTCCACCAGCCAAGCAGCACCGTCCCTACCTTCCCGGCAGAACTTACCTGCGGGCTCACGCAGCCCCACGCTCCCTCCACTGCGAGCCTGCCCTTTGGGCGTGCCCGCGCTCACACACACACACACACACACCCCCTCCCCCGCCCCCAGAGTGAGCCCAAACACACAGACACGCCCCGCCCCAAGAGTGAGCCCAAACACACCCACACGCCCCGCCCCCAGAGTGAGCCCAGGAAAGGTCAAAGTGAGACAACACATGGCTCGAGAGAAAGGCACTTTCATAGGCAAAGCAGGAGCTGCACACGCAAACCATGCAAAAGGAGGCCTTCCTTCACTGCCTCCCACCACCAGCAGGCCCATGTTTCGCCATTGAAAGGAAAGCAGGGCTTCAGCCCTCCTAAGGGCTCCTGCGGAAGAGAAACGCCGTCACTCTGAACATCCCCGCTTCCGTCGGCTCTCGTCCGCAGGCACTCGTCTTCTCTGCAGCCTTCCCAGCTGCTCTCCTCCATGACCTCATGACACCTGCCTGCTCCTGGCCAATCCCGTTGCTCTCGTGCCATGACCTCACAAGCGGCAGCCCGACTCTCTTGGCTTCGCCGGCCTCTGCTAGCCCTTCCCGCCGCCCGAGCTCTCGGCCGGGCCGCTTTGGACTCGGGGAGGCACTTGATGACGTCACAGTGTCTGCCCGACGACTGCCGCAAGGCACTCGGGTCGCTGCCGTGGAAACGGCATCACAATCCACCTCCCAGCCACGCCCGGCCCCTTCACCTTCCTCTGCGTCTCCCCTCTCGCAAGCTCTGCAGCACTGCCCTTGGAGTGGAAATCCGGCCTCCTGAGGGCCAAGTTCCACCAGCCAAGCAGCACCGTCCCTACCTTCCCGGCAGAACTTACCTGCGGGCTCACGCAGCCCCACGCTCCCTCCACTGCGAGCCTGCCCTTTGGGCGTGCCCGCGCTCACACACACACACACCCGCCCCCCCCCTCCCCCGCCCCCAGAGTGAGCCCAAACACACAGACACGCCCCCCCCCCCCCGCCCCCAGAGTGAGCCCAAACACACCCACACGCCCCGCCCCCAGAGTGAGCCCAGGAAAGGTCAAAGTGAGACAACACATGGCTCGAGAGAAAGGCACTTTCATAGGCAAAGCAGGAGCTGCACACGCAAACAATGCAAAAGGAGGCCTTCCTTCACTGCCTCCCACCACCAGCAGGCCCATGTTTCGCCATTGAAAGGAAAGCAGGGCTTCAGCCCTCCTAAGGGCTCCTGCGGAAGAGAAACGCCGTCACTCTGAACATCCCCGCTTCCGTCGGCTCTCGTCCGCAGGCACTCGTCTTCTCTGCAGCCTTCCCAGCTGCTCTCCTCCATGACCTCATGACACCTGCCTGCTCCTGGCCAATCCCGTTGCTCTCGTGCCATGACCTCACAAGCGGCAGCCCGACTGTCTTGGCTTCGCCGGCCTCTGCTAGCCCTTCCCGCCGCCTCAGCTCTCGGCCGGGCCGCTTTGGACTCGGTGAGGCACTTGATGACGTCACAGTGTCTGCCCGACGACTGCCGCAAGGCACTCGGGTCGCTGCCGTGGAAACGGCATCACAATCCACCTCCCAGCCACGCCCGGCCCCTTCACCTTCCTCTGCGTCTCCCCTCTCGCAAGCTCTGCAGCACTGCCCTTGCAGTGGAAATCCGGCCTCCTGAGGGCCAAGTTCCACCAGCCAAGCAGCACCGTCCCTACCTTCCCGGCAGAACTTACCTGCGGGCTCACGCAGCCCCACGCTCCCTCCACTGCGAGCCTGCCCTTTGGGCGTGCCCGCGCTCGCGCTCACACACACACACACACACACACCCTCCCCCGCCCCCAGAGTGAGCCCAAACACACAGACACGCCCCACCCCCCCCCCGCCCCCAGAGTGACCCAAACACACCCACACGCCCCGCCCCCAGAGTGAGCCCAGGAAAGGTCAAAGTGAGACAACACATGGCTCGAGAGAAAGGCACTTTCATAGGCAAAGCAGGAGCTGCACACGCAAACCATGCAAAAGGAGGCCTTCCTTCACTGCCTCCCACCACCAGCAGGCCCATGTTTCGCCATTGAAAGGAAAGCAGGGCTTCAGCCCTCCTAAGGGCTCCTGCGGAAGAGAAACGCCGTCACTCTGAACATCCCCACTTCCGTCGGCTCTCGTCCGCAGGCACTCGTCTTCTCTGCAGCCTTCCCAGCTGCTCTCCTCCATGACCTCATGACACCTGCCTGCTCCTGGCCAATCCCGTTGCTCTCGTGCCATGACCTCACAAGCGGCAGCCCGACTCTCTTGGCTTCGCCGGCCTCTGCTAGCCCTTCCCGCCGCCCGAGCTCTCGGCCGGGCCGCTTTGGACTCGGGGAGGCACTTGATGACGTCACAGTGTCTGCCCGACGACTGCCGCAAGGCACTCGGGTCGCTGCCGTGGAAACGGCATCACAATCCACCTCCCAGCCACGCCCGGCCCCTTCACCTTCCTCTGCGTCTCCCCTCTCGCAAGCTCTGCAGCACTGCCCTTGGAGTGGAAATCCGGCCTCCTGAGGGCCAAGTTCCACCAGCCAAGCAGCACCGTCCCTACCTTCCCGGCAGAACTTACCTGCGGGCTCACGCAGCCCCACGCTCCCTCCACTGCGAGCCTGCCCTTTGGGCGTGCCCGCGCTCACACACACACACACCCGCCCCCCCCTCCCCCGCCCCCAGAGTGAGCCCAAACACACAGACACGCCCCCCCCCCCCGCCCCCAGAGTGAGCCCAAACACACCCACACGCCCCGCCCCCAGAGTGAGCCCAGGAAAGGTCAAAGTGAGACAACACATGGCTCGAGAGAAAGGCACTTTCATAGGCAAAGCAGGAGCTGCACACGCAAACAATGCAAAAGGAGGCCTTCCTTCACTGCCTCCCACCACCAGCAGGCCCATGTTTCGCCATTGAAAGGAAAGCAGGGCTTCAGCCCTCCTAAGGGCTCCTGCGGAAGAGAAACGCCGTCACTCTGAACATCCCCGCTTCCGTCGGCTCTCGTCCGCAGGCACTCGTCTTCTCTGCAGCCTTCCCAGCTGCTCTCCTCCATGACCTCATGACACCTGCCTGCTCCTGGCCAATCCCGTTGCTCTCGTGCCATGACCTCACAAGCGGCAGCCCGACTGTCTTGGCTTCGCCGGCCTCTGCTAGCCCTTCCCGCCGCCTCAGCTCTCGGCCGGGCCGCTTTGGACTCGGTGAGGCACTTGATGACGTCACAGTGTCTGCCCGACGACTGCCACAAGGCACTCGGGTCGCTGCCGTGGAAACGGCATCACAATCCACCTCCCAGCCACGCCCAGCCCCTTCACCTTCCTCTGCGTCTCCCCTCTCGCAAGCTCTGCAGCACTGCCCTTGCAGTGGAAATCCGGCCTCCTGAGGGCCAAGTTCCACCAGCCAAGCAGCACCGTCCCTACCTTCCCGGCAGAACTTACCTGCGGGCTCACGCAGCCCCACGCTCCCTCCACTGCGAGCCTGCCCTTTGGGCGTGCCCGCGCTCACACACACACACACACACACACCCTCCCCCGCCCCCAGAGTGAGCCCAAACACCCAGACACGCCCCGCCCCAAGAGTGAGCCCAAACACACCCACACGCCCCGCCCCCAGAGTGAGCCCAGGAAAGGTCAAAGTGAGACAACACATGGCTCGAGAGAAAGGCACTTTCATAGGCAAAGCAGGAGCTGCACACGCAAACCATGCAAAAGGAGGCCTTCCTTCACTGCCTCCCACCACCAGCAGGCCCATGTTTCGCCATTGAAAGGAAAGCAGGGCTTCAGCCCTCCTAAGGGCTCCTGCGGAAGAGAAACGCCGTCACTCTGAACATCCCCGCTTCCGTCGGCTCTCGTCCGCAGGCACTCGTCTTCTCTGCAGCCTTCCCAGCTGCTCTCCTCCATGACCTCATGACACCTGCCTGCTCCTGGCCAATCCCGTTGCTCTCGTGCCATGACCTCACAAGCGGCAGCCCGACTCTCTTGGCTTCGCCGGCCTCTGCTAGCCCTTCCCGCCGCCCGAGCTCTCGGCCGGGCCGCTTTGGACTCGGGGAGGCACTTGATGACGTCACAGTGTCTGCCCGACGACTGCCGCAAGGCACTCGGGTCGCTGCCGTGGAAACGGCATCACAATCCACCTCCCAGCCACGCCCGGCCCCTTCACCTTCCTCTGCGTCTCCCCTCTCGCAAGCTCTGCAGCACTGCCCTTGGAGTGGAAATCCGGCCTCCTGAGGGCCAAGTTCCACCAGCCAAGCAGCACCGTCCCTACCTTCCCGGCAGAACTTACCTGCGGGCTCACGCAGCCCCACGCTCCCTCCACTGCGAGCCTGCCCTTTGGGCGTGCCCGCGCTCACACACACACACACCCGCCCCCCCCCTCCCCCGCCCCCAGAGTGAGCCCAAACACACAGACACGCCCCCCCCCCCCGCCCCCAGAGTGAGCCCAAACACACCCACACGCCCCGCCCCCAGAGTGAGCCCAGGAAAGGTCAAAGTGAGACAACACATGGCTCGAGAGAAAGGCACTTTCATAGGCAAAGCAGGAGCTGCACACGCAAACAATGCAAAAGGAGGCCTTCCTTCACTGCCTCCCACCACCAGCAGGCCCATGTTTCGCCATTGAAAGGAAAGCAGGGCTTCAGCCCTCCTAAGGGCTCCTGCGGAAGAGAAACGCCGTCACTCTGAACATCCCCGCTTCCGTCGGCTCTCGTCCGCAGGCACTCGTCTTCTCTGCAGCCTTCCCAGCTGCTCTCCTCCATGACCTCATGACACCTGCCTGCTCCTGGCCAATCCCGTTGCTCTCGTGCCATGACCTCACAAGCGGCAGCCCGACTCTCTTGGCTTCGCCGGCCTCTGCTAGCCCTTCCCGCCGCCCGAGCTCTCGGCCGGGCCGCTTTGGACTCGGGGAGGCACTTGATGACGTCACAGTGTCTGCCCGACGACTGCCGCAAGGCACTCGGGTCGCTGCCGTGGAAACGGCATCACAATCCACCTCCCAGCCACGCCCGGCCCCTTCACCTTCCTCTGCGTCTCCCCTCTCGCAAGCTCTGCAGCACTGCCCTTGGAGTGGAAATCCGGCCTCCTGAGGGCCAAGTTCCACCAGCCAAGCAGCACCGTCCCTACCTTCCCGGCAGAACTTACCTGCGGGCTCACGCAGCCCCACGCTCCCTCCACTGCGAGCCTGCCCTTTGGGCGTGCCCGCGCTCGCGCTCACACACACACACACACACACACCCTCCCCCCGCCCCCAGAGTGAGCCCAAACACACAGACACGCCCCACCCCCCCCCCGCCCCCAGAGTGACCCAAACACACCCACACGCCCCGCCCCCAGAGTGAGCCCAGGAAAGGTCAAAGTGAGACAACACATGGCTCGAGAGAAAGGCACTTTCATAGGCAAAGCAGGAGCTGCACACGCAAACCATGCAAAAGGAGGCCTTCCTTCACTGCCTCCCACCACCAGCAGGCCCATGTTTCGCCATTGAAAGGAAAGCAGGGCTTCAGCCCTCCTAAGGGCTCCTGCGGAAGAGAAACGCCGTCACTCTGAACATCCCCGCTTCCGTCGGCTCTCGTCCGCAGGCACTCGTCTTCTCTGCAGCCTTCCCAGCTGCTCTCCTCCATGACCTCATGACACCTGCCTGCTCCTGGCCAATCCCGTTGCTCTCGTGCCATGACCTCACAAGCGGCAGCCCGACTCTCTTGGCTTCGCCGGCCTCTGCTAGCCCTTCCCGCCACCTGAGCTCTCGGCCGGGCCGCTTTGGACTCGGTGAGGCACTTGATGACGTCACAGTGTATGCCCGACGACTGCCGCAAGGCACTCGGGTCGCTGCCGTGGAAACGGCATCACAATCCACCTCCCAGCCACGCCCGGCCCCTTCACCTTCCTCTGCGTCTCCCCTCTCGCAAGCTCTGCAGCACTGCCCTTGGAGTGGAAATCCGGCCTCCTGAGGGCCAAGTTCCACCAGCCAAGCAGCACCGTCCCTACCTTCCCGGCAGAACTTACCTGCGGGCTCACGCAGCCCCACGCTCCCTCCACTGCGAGCCTGCCCTTTGGGCGTGCCCGCGCTCACACACACACACACACACACACCCTCCCCCGCCCCCAGAGTGAGCCCAAACACCCAGACACGCCCCGCCCCAAGAGTGAGCCCAAACACACCCACACGCCCCGCCCCCAGAGTGAGCCCAGGAAAGGTCAAAGTGAGACAACACATGGCTCGAGAGAAAGGCACTTTCATAGGCAAAGCAGGAGCTGCACACGCAAACCATGCAAAAGGAGGCCTTCCTTCACTGCCTCCCACCACCAGCAGGCCCATGTTTCGCCATTGAAAGGAAAGCAGGGCTTCAGCCCTCCTAAGGGCTCCTGCGGAAGAGAAACGCCGTCACTCTGAACATCCCCGCTTCCGTCGGCTCTCGTCCGCAGGCACTCGTCTTCTCTGCAGCCTTCCCAGCTGCTCTCCTCCATGACCTCATGACACCTGCCTGCTCCTGGCCAATCCCGTTGCTCTCGTGCCATGACCTCACAAGCGGCAGCCCGACTCTCTTGGCTTCGCCGGCCTCTGCTAGCCCTTCCCGCCGCCCGAGCTCTCGGCCGGGCCGCTTTGGACTCGGGGAGGCACTTGATGACGTCACAGTGTCTGCCCGACGACTGCCGCAAGGCACTCGGGTCGCTGCCGTGGAAACGGCATCACAATCCACCTCCCAGCCACGCCCGGCCCCTTCACCTTCCTCTGCGTCTCCCCTCTCGCAAGCTCTGCAGCACTGCCCTTGGAGTGGAAATCCGGCCTCCTGAGGGCCAAGTTCCACCAGCCAAGCAGCACCGTCCCTACCTTCCCGGCAGAACTTACCTGCGGGCTCACGCAGCCCCACGCTCCCTCCACTGCGAGCCTGCCCTTTGGGCGTGCCCGCGCTCACACACACACACACACACACACACCCACCCCGTCCCCCCCTCCCCCGCCCCCAGAGTGAGCCCAAACACACAGACACGCCCCCCCCCCCCCGCCCCCAGAGTGAGCCCAAACACACCCACACACCCCGCCCCCAGAGTGAGCCCAGGAAAGGTCAAAGTGAGACAACACATGGCTCGAGAGAAAGGCACTTTCATAGGCAAAGCAGGAGCTGCACACGCAAACCATGCAAAAGGAGGCCTTCCTTCACTGCCTCCCACCACCAGCAGGCCCATGTTTCGCCATTGAAAGGAAAGCAGGGCTTCAGCCCTCCTAAGGGCTCCTGCGGAAGAGAAACGCCGTCACTCTGAACATCCCCACTTCCGTCGGCTCTCTTCCGCAGGCACTCGTCTTCTCTGCAGCCTTCCCAGCTGCTCTCCTCCATGACCTCATGACACCTGCCTGCTCCTGGCCAATCCCGTTGCTCTCGTGCCATGACCTCACAAGCGGCAGCCCGACTCTCTTGGCTTCGCCGGCCTCTGCTAGCCCTTCCCGCCGCCTGAGCTCTGGGCCGGGCCGCTTTGGACTCGGTGAGGCACTTGATGACGTCACAGTGTCTGCCCGACGACTGCCACAAGGCACTCGGGTCGCTGCCGTGGAAACGGCATCACAATCCACCTCCCAGCCACGCCCGGCCCCTTCACCTTCCTCTGCGTCTCCCCTCTCGCAAGCTCTGCAGCACTGCCCTTGGAGTGGAAATCCGGCCTCCTGAGGGCCAAGTTCCACCAGCCAAGCAGCACCGTCCCTACCTTCCCGGCAGAACTTACCTGCGGGCTCACGCAGCCCCACGCTCCCTCCACTGCGAGCCTGCCCTTTGGGCGTGCCCGCGCTCGCGCTCACACACACACACACACACACACACCCTCCCCCGCCCCCAGAGTGAGCCCAAACACACAGACACGCCCCACCCCCCCCCACCCCCAGAGTGAGCCCAAACACACCCACACGCCCCGCCCCCAGAGTGAGCCCAGGAAAGGTCAAAGTGAGACAACACATGGCTCGAGAGAAAGGCACTTTCATAGGCAAAGCAGGAGCTGCACACGCAAACCATGCAAAAGGAGGCCTTCCTTCACTGCCTCCCACCACCAGCAGGCCCATGTTTCGCCATTGAAAGGAAAGCAGGGCTTCAGCCCTCCTAAGGGCTCCTGCGGAAGAGAAACGCCGTCACTCTGAACATCCCCGCTTCCGTCGGCTCTCGTCCGCAGGCACTCGTCTTCTCTGCAGCCTTCCCAGCTGCTCTCCTCCATGACCTCATGACACCTGCCTGCTCCTGGCCAATCCCGTTGCTCTCGTGCCATGACCTCACAAGCGGCAGCCCGACTCTCTTGGCTTCGCCGGCCTCTGCTAGCCCTTCCCGCCACCTGAGCTCTCGGCCGGGCCGCTTTGGACTCGGTGAGGCACTTGATGACGTCACAGTGTATGCCCGACGACTGCCGCAAGGCACTCGGGTCGCTGCCGTGGAAACGGCATCACAATCCACCTCCCAGCCACGCCCGGCCCCTTCACCTTCCTCTGCGTCTCCCCTCTCGCAAGCTCTGCAGCACTGCCCTTGGAGTGGAAATCCGGCCTCCTGAGGGCCAAGTTCCACCAGCCAAGCAGCACCGTCCCTACCTTCCCGGCAGAACTTACCTGCGGGCTCACGCAGCCCCACGCTCCCTCCACTGCGAGCCTGCCCTTTGGGCGTGCCCGCGCTCGCGCTCACACACACACACACACACACACCCTCCCCCGCCCCCAGAGTGAGCCCAAACACACAGACACGCCCTGCCCCAAGAGTGAGCCCAAACACACCCACACGCCCCGCCCCCAGAGTGAGCCCAGGAAAGGTCAAAGTGAGACAACACATGGCTCGAGAGAAAGGCACTTTCATAGGCAAAGCAGGAGCTGCACACGCAAACCATGCAAAAGGAGGCCTTCCTTCACTGCCTCCCACCACCAGCAGGCCCATGTTTCGCCATTGAAAGGAAAGCAGGGCTTCAGCCCTCCTAAGGGCTCCTGCGGAAGAGAAACGCCGTCACTCTGAACATCCCCGCTTCCGTCGGCTCTCGTCCGCAGGCACTCGTCTTCTCTGCAGCCTTCCCAGCTGCTCTCCTCCATGACCTCATGACACCTGCCTGCTCCTGGCCAATCCCGTTGCTCTCGTGCCATGACCTCACAAGCGGCAGCCCGACTCTCTTGGCTTCGCCGGCCTCTGCTAGCCCTTCCCGCCGCCCGAGCTCTCGGCCGGGCCGCTTTGGACTCGGGGAGGCACTTGATGACGTCACAGTGTCTGCCCGACGACTGCCGCAAGGCACTCGGGTCGCTGCCGTGGAAACGGCATCACAATCCACCTCCCAGCCACGCCCGGCCCCTTCACCTTCCTCTGCGTCTCCCCTCTCGCAAGCTCTGCAGCACTGCCCTTGCAGTGGAAATCCGGCCTCCTGAGGGCCAAGTTCCACCAGCCAAGCAGCACCGTCCCTACCTTCCCGGCAGAACTTACCTGCGGGCTCACGCAGCCCCACGCTCCCTCCACTGCGAGCCTGCCCTTTGGGCGTGCCCGCGCTCACACACACACACACCCGCCCCCCCCCTCCCCCGCCCCCAGAGTGAGCCCAAACACACAGACACGCCCCCCCCCCCCGCCCCCAGAGTGAGCCCAAACACACCCACACGCCCCGCCCCCAGAGTGAGCCCAGGAAAGGTCAAAGTGAGACAACACATGGCTCGAGAGAAAGGCACTTTCATAGGCAAAGCAGGAGCTGCACACGCAAACAATGCAAAAGGAGGCCTTCCTTCACTGCCTCCCACCACCAGCAGGCCCATGTTTCGCCATTGAAAGGAAAGCAGGGCTTCAGCCCTCCTAAGGGCTCCTGCGGAAGAGAAACGCCGTCACTCTGAACATCCCCGCTTCCGTCGGCTCTCGTCCGCAGGCACTCGTCTTCTCTGCAGCCTTCCCAGCTGCTCTCCTCCATGACCTCATGACACCTGCCTGCTCCTGGCCAATCCCGTTGCTCTCGTGCCATGACCTCACAAGCGGCAGCCCGACTCTCTTGGCTTCGCCGGCCTCTGCTAGCCCTTCCCGCCGCCCGAGCTCTCGGCCGGGCCGCTTTGGACTCGGGGAGGCACTTGATGACGTCACAGTGTCTGCCCGACGACTGCCGCAAGGCACTCGGGTCGCTGCCGTGGAAACGGCATCACAATCCACCTCCCAGCCACGCCCGGCCCCTTCACCTTCCTCTGCGTCTCCCCTCTCGCAAGCTCTGCAGCACTGCCCTTGGAGTGGAAATCCGGCCTCCTGAGGGCCAAGTTCCACCAGCCAAGCAGCACCGTCCCTACCTTCCCGGCAGAACTTACCTGCGGGCTCACGCAGCCCCACGCTCCCTCCACTGCGAGCCTGCCCTTTGGGCGTGCCCGCGCTCGCGCTCACACACACACACACACACACACCCTCCCCCGCCCCCAGAGTGAGCCCAAACACACAGACACGCCCCACCCCCCCCCGCCCCCAGAGTGACCCAAACACACCCACACGCCCCGCCCCCAGAGTGAGCCCAGGAAAGGTCAAAGTGAGACAACACATGGCTCGAGAGAAAGGCACTTTCATAGGCAAAGCAGGAGCTGCACACGCAAACCATGCAAAAGGAGGCCTTCCTTCACTGCCTCCCACCACCAGCAGGCCCATGTTTCGCCATTGAAAGGAAAGCAGGGCTTCAGCCCTCCTAAGGGCTCCTGCGGAAGAGAAACGCCGTCACTCTGAACATCCCCGCTTCCGTCGGCTCTCGTCCGCAGGCACTCGTCTTCTCTGCAGCCTTCCCAGCTGCTCTCCTCCATGACCTCATGACACCTGCCTGCTCCTGGCCAATCCCGTTGCTCTCGTGCCATGACCTCACAAGCGGCAGCCCGACTCTCTTGGCTTCGCCGGCCTCTGCTAGCCCTTCCCGCCACCTGAGCTCTCGGCCGGGCCGCTTTGGACTCGGTGAGGCACTTGATGACGTCACAGTGTATGCCCGACGACTGCCGCAAGGCACTCGGGTCGCTGCCGTGGAAACGGCATCACAATCCACCTCCCAGCCACGCCCGGCCCCTTCACCTTCCTCTGCGTCTCCCCTCTCGCAAGCTCTGCAGCACTGCCCTTGGAGTGGAAATCCGGCCTCCTGAGGGCCAAGTTCCACCAGCCAAGCAGCACCGTCCCTACCTTCCCGGCAGAACTTACCTGCGGGCTCACGCAGCCCCACGCTCCCTCCACTGCGAGCCTGCCCTTTGGGCGTGCCCGCGCTCACACACACACACACACACACACCCTCCCCCGCCCCCAGAGTGAGCCCAAACACCCAGACACGCCCCGCCCCAAGAGTGAGCCCAAACACACCCACACGCCCCGCCCCCAGAGTGAGCCCAGGAAAGGTCAAAGTGAGACAACACATGGCTCGAGAGAAAGGCACTTTCATAGGCAAAGCAGGAGCTGCACACGCAAACCATGCAAAAGGAGGCCTTCCTTCACTGCCTCCCACCACCAGCAGGCCCATGTTTCGCCATTGAAAGGAAAGCAGGGCTTCAGCCCTCCTAAGGGCTCCTGCGGAAGAGAAACGCCGTCACTCTGAACATCCCCGCTTCCGTCGGCTCTCGTCCGCAGGCACTCGTCTTCTCTGCAGCCTTCCCAGCTGCTCTCCTCCATGACCTCATGACACCTGCCTGCTCCTGGCCAATCCCGTTGCTCTCGTGCCATGACCTCACAAGCGGCAGCCCGACTCTCTTGGCTTCGCCGGCCTCTGCTAGCCCTTCCCGCCGCCCGAGCTCTCGGCCGGGCCGCTTTGGACTCGGGGAGGCACTTGATGACGTCACAGTGTCTGCCCGACGACTGCCGCAAGGCACTCGGGTCGCTGCCGTGGAAACGGCATCACAATCCACCTCCCAGCCACGCCCGGCCCCTTCACCTTCCTCTGCGTCTCCCCTCTCGCAAGCTCTGCAGCACTGCCCTTGGAGTGGAAATCCGGCCTCCTGAGGGCCAAGTTCCACCAGCCAAGCAGCACCGTCCCTACCTTCCCGGCAGAACTTACCTGCGGGCTCACGCAGCCCCACGCTCCCTCCACTGCGAGCCTGCCCTTTGGGCGTGCCCGCGCTCACACACACACACACCCGCCCCCCCCTCCCCCGCCCCCAGAGTGAGCCCAAACACACAGACACGCCCCCCCCCCCCCGCTCCCAGAGTGAGCCCAAACACACCCACACGCCCCGCCCCCAGAGTGAGCCCAGGAAAGGTCAAAGTGAGACAACACATGGCTCAAGAGAAAGGCACTTTCATAGGCAAAGCAGGAGCTGCACACGCAAACAATGCAAAAGGAGGCCTTCCTTCACTGCCTCCCACCACCAGCAGGCCCATGTTTCGCCATTGAAAGGAAAGCAGGGCTTCAGCCCTCCTAAGGGCTCCTGCGGAAGAGAAACGCCGTCACTCTGAACATCCCCGCTTCCGTCGGCTCTCGTCCGCAGGCACTCGTCTTCTCTGCAGCCTTCCCAGCTGCTCTCCTCCATGACCTCATGACACCTGCCTGCTCCTGGCCAATCCCGTTGCTCTCGTGCCATGACCTCACAAGCGGCAGCCCGACTCTCTTGGCTTCGCCGGCCTCTGCTAGCCCTTCCCGCCGCCCGAGCTCTCGGCCGGGCCGCTTTGGACTCGGGGAGGCACTTGATGACGTCACAGTGTCTGCCCGACGACTGCCGCAAGGCACTCGGGTCGCTGCCGTGGAAACGGCATCACAATCCACCTCCCAGCCACGCCCGGCCCCTTCACCTTCCTCTGCGTCTCCCCTCTCGCAAGCTCTGCAGCACTGCCCTTGGAGTGGAAATCCGGCCTCCTGAGGGCCAAGTTCCACCAGCCAAGCAGCACCGTCCCTACCTTCCCGGCAGAACTTACCTGCGGGCTCACGCAGCCCCACGCTCCCTCCACTGCGAGCCTGCCCTTTGGGCGTGCCCGCGCTCACACACACACACACACACACACCCACCCCGTCCCCCCCTCCCCCGCCCCCAGAGTGAGCCCAAACACACAGACACGCCCCCCCCCCCCCGCCCCCAGAGTGAGCCCAAACACACCCACACACCCCGCCCCCAGAGTGAGCCCAGGAAAGGTCAAAGTGAGACAACACATGGCTCGAGAGAAAGGCACTTTCATAGGCAAAGCAGGAGCTGCACACGCAAACCATGCAAAAGGAGGCCTTCCTTCACTGCCTCCCACCACCAGCAGGCCCATGTTTCGCCATTGAAAGGAAAGCAGGGCTTCAGCCCTCCTAAGGGCTCCTGCGGAAGAGAAACGCCGTCACTCTGAACATCCCCACTTCCGTCGGCTCTCTTCCGCAGGCACTCGTCTTCTCTGCAGCCTTCCCAGCTGCTCTCCTCCATGACCTCATGACACCTGCCTGCTCCTGGCCAATCCCGTTGCTCTCGTGCCATGACCTCACAAGCGGCAGCCCGACTCTCTTGGCTTCGCCGGCCTCTGCTAGCCCTTCCCGCCGCCTGAGCTCTGGGCCGGGCCGCTTTGGACTCGGTGAGGCACTTGATGACGTCACAGTGTCTGCCCGACGACTGCCACAAGGCACTCGGGTCGCTGCCGTGGAAACGGCATCACAATCCACCTCCCAGCCACGCCCGGCCCCTTCACCTTCCTCTGCGTCTCCCCTCTCGCAAGCTCTGCAGCACTGCCCTTGGAGTGGAAATCCGGCCTCCTGAGGGCCAAGTTCCACCAGCCAAGCAGCACCGTCCCTACCTTCCCGGCAGAACTTACCTGCGGGCTCACGCAGCCCCACGCTCCCTCCACTGCGAGCCTGCCCTTTGGGCGTGCCCGCGCTCGCGCTCACACACACACACACACACACACCCTCCCCCGCCCCCAGAGTGAGCCCAAACACACAGACACGCCCCACCCCCCCCCCACCCCCAGAGTGAGCCCAAACACACCCACACGCCCCGCCCCCAGAGTGAGCCCAGGAAAGGTCAAAGTGAGACAACACATGGCTCGAGAGAAAGGCACTTTCATAGGCAAAGCAGGAGCTGCACACGCAAACCATGCAAAAGGAGGCCTTCCTTCACTGCCTCCCACCACCAGCAGGCCCATGTTTCGCCATTGAAAGGAAAGCAGGGCTTCAGCCCTCCTAAGGGCTCCTGCGGAAGAGAAACGCCGTCACTCTGAACATCCCCGCTTCCGTCGGCTCTCGTCCGCAGGCACTCGTCTTCTCTGCAGCCTTCCCAGCTGCTCTCCTCCATGACCTCATGACACCTGCCTGCTCCTGGCCAATCCCGTTGCTCTCGTGCCATGACCTCACAAGCGGCAGCCCGACTCTCTTGGCTTCGCCGGCCTCTGCTAGCCCTTCCCGCCACCTGAGCTCTCGGCCGGGCCGCTTTGGACTCGGTGAGGCACTTGATGACGTCACAGTGTATGCCCGACGACTGCCGCAAGGCACTCGGGTCGCTGCCGTGGAAACGGCATCACAATCCACCTCCCAGCCACGCCCGGCCCCTTCACCTTCCTCTGCGTCTCCCCTCTCGCAAGCTCTGCAGCACTGCCCTTGGAGTGGAAATCCGGCCTCCTGAGGGCCAAGTTCCACCAGCCAAGCAGCACCGTCCCTACCTTCCCGGCAGAACTTACCTGCGGGCTCACGCAGCCCCACGCTCCCTCCACTGCGAGCCTGCCCTTTGGGCGTGCCCGCGCTCGCGCTCACACACACACACACACACACCCCCTCCCCCGCCCCCAGAGTGAGCCCAAACACACAGACACGCCCTGCCCCAAGAGTGAGCCCAAACACACCCACACGCCCCGCCCCCAGAGTGAGCCCAGGAAAGGTCAAAGTGAGACAACACATGGCTCGAGAGAAAGGCACTTTCATAGGCAAAGCAGGAGCTGCACACGCAAACCATGCAAAAGGAGGCCTTCCTTCACTGCCTCCCACCACCAGCAGGCCCATGTTTCGCCATTGAAAGGAAAGCAGGGCTTCAGCCCTCCTAAGGGCTCCTGCGGAAGAGAAACGCCGTCACTCTGAACATCCCCGCTTCCGTCGGCTCTCGTCCGCAGGCACTCGTCTTCTCTGCAGCCTTCCCAGCTGCTCTCCTCCATGACCTCATGACACCTGCCTGCTCCTGGCCAATCCCGTTGCTCTCGTGCCATGACCTCACAAGCGGCAGCCCGACTCTCTTGGCTTCGCCGGCCTCTGCTAGCCCTTCCCGCCGCCCGAGCTCTCGGCCGGGCCGCTTTGGACTCGGGGAGGCACTTGATGACGTCACAGTGTCTGCCCGACGACTGCCGCAAGGCACTCGGGTCGCTGCCGTGGAAACGGCATCACAATCCACCTCCCAGCCACGCCCGGCCCCTTCACCTTCCTCTGCGTCTCCCCTCTCGCAAGCTCTGCAGCACTGCCCTTGCAGTGGAAATCCGGCCTCCTGAGGGCCAAGTTCCACCAGCCAAGCAGCACCGTCCCTACCTTCCCGGCAGAACTTACCTGCGGGCTCACGCAGCCCCACGCTCCCTCCACTGCGAGCCTGCCCTTTGGGCGTGCCCGCGCTCACACACACACACACCCGCCCCCCCCCTCCCCCGCCCCCAGAGTGAGCCCAAACACACAGACACGCCCCCCCCCCCCGCCCCCAGAGTGAGCCCAAACACACCCACACGCCCCGCCCCCAGAGTGAGCCCAGGAAAGGTCAAAGTGAGACAACACATGGCTCGAGAGAAAGGCACTTTCATAGGCAAAGCAGGAGCTGCACACGCAAACAATGCAAAAGGAGGCCTTCCTTCACTGCCTCCCACCACCAGCAGGCCCATGTTTCGCCATTGAAAGGAAAGCAGGGCTTCAGCCCTCCTAAGGGCTCCTGCGGAAGAGAAACGCCGTCACTCTGAACATCCCCGCTTCCGTCGGCTCTCGTCCGCAGGCACTCGTCTTCTCTGCAGCCTTCCCAGCTGCTCTCCTCCATGACCTCATGACACCTGCCTGCTCCTGGCCAATCCCGTTGCTCTCGTGCCATGACCTCACAAGCGGCAGCCCGACTCTCTTGGCTTCGCCGGCCTCTGCTAGCCCTTCCCGCCGCCCGAGCTCTCGGCCGGGCCGCTTTGGACTCGGGGAGGCACTTGATGACGTCACAGTGTCTGCCCGACGACTGCCGCAAGGCACTCGGGTCGCTGCCGTGGAAACGGCATCACAATCCACCTCCCAGCCACGCCCGGCCCCTTCACCTTCCTCTGCGTCTCCCCTCTCGCAAGCTCTGCAGCACTGCCCTTGGAGTGGAAATCCGGCCTCCTGAGGGCCAAGTTCCACCAGCCAAGCAGCACCGTCCCTACCTTCCCGGCAGAACTTACCTGCGGGCTCACGCAGCCCCACGCTCCCTCCACTGCGAGCCTGCCCTTTGGGCGTGCCCGCGCTCGCGCTCACACACACACACACACACACACCCTCCCCCGCCCCCAGAGTGAGCCCAAACACACAGACACGCCCCACCCCCCCCCGCCCCCAGAGTGACCCAAACACACCCACACGCCCCGCCCCCAGAGTGAGCCCAGGAAAGGTCAAAGTGAGACAACACATGGCTCGAGAGAAAGGCACTTTCATAGGCAAAGCAGGAGCTGCACACGCAAACCATGCAAAAGGAGGCCTTCCTTCACTGCCTCCCACCACCAGCAGGCCCATGTTTCGCCATTGAAAGGAAAGCAGGGCTTCAGCCCTCCTAAGGGCTCCTGCGGAAGAGAAACGCCGTCACTCTGAACATCCCCGCTTCCGTCGGCTCTCGTCCGCAGGCACTCGTCTTCTCTGCAGCCTTCCCAGCTACTCTCCTCCATGACCTCATGACACCTGCCTGCTCCTGGCCAATCCCGTTGCTCTCGTGCCATGACCTCACAAGCGGCAGCCCGACTCTCTTGGCTTCGCCGGCCTCTGCTAGCCCTTCCCGCCACCTGAGCTCTCGGCCGGGCCGCTTTGGACTCGGTGAGGCACTTGATGACGTCACAGTGTATGCCCGACGACTGCCGCAAGGCACTCGGGTCGCTGCCGTGGAAACGGCATCACAATCCACCTCCCAGCCACGCCCGGCCCCTTCACCTTCCTCTGCGTCTCCCCTCTCGCAAGCTCTGCAGCACTGCCCTTGCAGTGGAAATCCGGCCTCCTGAGGGCCAAGTTCCACCAGCCAAGCAGCACCGTCCCTACCTTCCCGGCAGAACTTACCTGCGGGCTCACGCAGCCCCACGCTCCCTCCACTGCGAGCCTGCCCTTTGGGCGTGCCCGCGCTCACACACACACACACACACACACCCTCCCCCGCCCCCAGAGTGAGCCCAAACACCCAGACACGCCCCGCCCCAAGAGTGAGCCCAAACACACCCACACGCCCCGCCCCCAGAGTGAGCCCAGGAAAGGTCAAAGTGAGACAACACATGGCTCGAGAGAAAGGCACTTTCATAGGCAAAGCAGGAGCTGCACACGCAAACCATGCAAAAGGAGGCCTTCCTTCACTGCCTCCCACCACCAGCAGGCCCATGTTTCGCCATTGAAAGGAAAGCAGGGCTTCAGCCCTCCTAAGGGCTCCTGCGGAAGAGAAACGCCGTCACTCTGAACATCCCCGCTTCCGTCGGCTCTCGTCCGCAGGCACTCGTCTTCTCTGCAGCCTTCCCAGCTGCTCTCCTCCATGACCTCATGACACCTGCCTGCTCCTGGCCAATCCCGTTGCTCTCGTGCCATGACCTCACAAGCGGCAGCCCGACTCTCTTGGCTTCGCCGGCCTCTGCTAGCCCTTCCCGCCGCCCGAGCTCTCGGCCGGGCCGCTTTGGACTCGGGGAGGCACTTGATGACGTCACAGTGTCTGCCCGACGACTGCCGCAAGGCACTCGGGTCGCTGCCGTGGAAACGGCATCACAATCCACCTCCCAGCCACGCCCGGCCCCTTCACCTTCCTCTGCGTCTCCCCTCTCGCAAGCTCTGCAGCACTGCCCTTGGAGTGGAAATCCGGCCTCCTGAGGGCCAAGTTCCACCAGCCAAGCAGCACCGTCCCTACCTTCCCGGCAGAACTTACCTGCGGGCTCACGCAGCCCCACGCTCCCTCCACTGCGAGCCTGCCCTTTGGGCGTGCCCGCGCTCACACACACACACACCCGCCCCCCCCCTCCCCCGCCCCCAGAGTGAGCCCAAACACACAGACACGCCCCCCCCCCCCCGCTCCCAGAGTGAGCCCAAACACACCCACACGCCCCGCCCCCAGAGTGAGCCCAGGAAAGGTCAAAGTGAGACAACACATGGCTCAAGAGAAAGGCACTTTCATAGGCAAAGCAGGAGCTGCACACGCAAACAATGCAAAAGGAGGCCTTCCTTCACTGCCTCCCACCACCAGCAGGCCCATGTTTCGCCATTGAAAGGAAAGCAGGGCTTCAGCCCTCCTAAGGGCTCCTGCGGAAGAGAAACGCCGTCACTCTGAACATCCCCGCTTCCGTCGGCTCTCGTCCGCAGGCACTCGTCTTCTCTGCAGCCTTCCCAGCTGCTCTCCTCCATGACCTCATGACACCTGCCTGCTCCTGGCCAATCCCGTTGCTCTCGTGCCATGACCTCACAAGCGGCAGCCCGACTCTCTTGGCTTCGCCGGCCTCTGCTAGCCCTTCCCGCCGCCCGAGCTCTCGGCCGGGCCGCTTTGGACTCGGGGAGGCACTTGATGACGTCACAGTGTCTGCCCGACGACTGCCGCAAGGCACTCGGGTCGCTGCCGTGGAAACGGCATCACAATCCACCTCCCAGCCACGCCCGGCCCCTTCACCTTCCTCTGCGTCTCCCCTCTCGCAAGCTCTGCAGCACTGCCCTTGGAGTGGAAATCCGGCCTCCTGAGGGCCAAGTTCCACCAGCCAAGCAGCACCGTCCCTACCTTCCCGGCAGAACTTACCTGCGGGCTCACGCAGCCCCACGCTCCCTCCACTGCGAGCCTGCCCTTTGGGCGTGCCCGCGCTCACACACACACACACACACACACCCACCCCGTCCCCCCCTCCCCCGCCCCCAGAGTGAGCCCAAACACACAGACACGCCCCCCCCCCCCCGCCCCCAGAGTGAGCCCAAACACACCCACACACCCCGCCCCCAGAGTGAGCCCAGGAAAGGTCAAAGTGAGACAACACATGGCTCGAGAGAAAGGCACTTTCATAGGCAAAGCAGGAGCTGCACACGCAAACCATGCAAAAGGAGGCCTTCCTTCACTGCCTCCCACCACCAGCAGGCCCATGTTTCGCCATTGAAAGGAAAGCAGGGCTTCAGCCCTCCTAAGGGCTCCTGCGGAAGAGAAACGCCGTCACTCTGAACATCCCCACTTCCGTCGGCTCTCTTCCGCAGGCACTCGTCTTCTCTGCAGCCTTCCCAGCTGCTCTCCTCCATGACCTCATGACACCTGCCTGCTCCTGGCCAATCCCGTTGCTCTCGTGCCATGACCTCACAAGCGGCAGCCCGACTGTCTTGGCTTCGCCGGCCTCTGCTAGCCCTTCCCGCCGCCTGAGCTCTGGGCCGGGCCGCTTTGGACTCGGTGAGGCACTTGATGACGTCACAGTGTCTGCCCGACGACTGCCACAAGGCACTCGGGTCGCTGCCGTGGAAACGGCATCACAATCCACCTCCCAGCCACGCCCGGCCCCTTCACCTTCCTCTGCGTCTCCCCTCTCGCAAGCTCTGCAGCACTGCCCTTGGAGTGGAAATCCGGCCTCCTGAGGGCCAAGTTCCACCAGCCAAGCAGCACCGTCCCTACCTTCCCGGCAGAACTTACCTGCGGGCTCACGCAGCCCCACGCTCCCTCCACTGCGAGCCTGCCCTTTGGGCGTGCCCGCGCTCGCGCTCACACACACACACACACACACACCCTCCCCCGCCCCCAGAGTGAGCCCAAACACACAGACACGCCCCACCCCCCCCCCACCCCCAGAGTGAGCCCAAACACACCCACACGCCCCGCCCCCAGAGTGAGCCCAGGAAAGGTCAAAGTGAGACAACACATGGCTCGAGAGAAAGGCACTTTCATAGGCAAAGCAGGAGCTGCACACGCAAACCATGCAAAAGGAGGCCTTCCTTCACTGCCTCCCACCACCAGCAGGCCCATGTTTCGCCATTGAAAGGAAAGCAGGGCTTCAGCCCTCCTAAGGGCTCCTGCGGAAGAGAAACGCCGTCACTCTGAACATCCCCGCTTCCGTCGGCTCTCGTCCGCAGGCACTCGTCTTCTCTGCAGCCTTCCCAGCTGCTCTCCTCCATGACCTCATGACACCTGCCTGCTCCTGGCCAATCCCGTTGCTCTCGTGCCATGACCTCACAAGCGGCAGCCCGACTCTCTTGGCTTCGCCGGCCTCTGCTAGCCCTTCCCGCCACCTGAGCTCTGGGCCGGGCCGCTTTGGACTCGGTGAGGCACTTGATGACGTCACAGTGTATGCCCGACGACTGCCGCAAGGCACTCGGGTCGCTGCCGTGGAAACGGCATCACAATCCACCTCCCAGCCACGCCCGGCCCCTTCACCTTCCTCTGCGTCTCCCCTCTCGCAAGCTCTGCAGCACTGCCCTTGGAGTGGAAATCCGGCCTCCTGAGGGCCAAGTTCCACCAGCCAAGCAGCACCGTCCCTACCTTCCCGGCAGAACTTACCTGCGGGCTCACGCAGCCCCACGCTCCCTCCACTGCGAGCCTGCCCTTTGGGCGTGCCCGCGCTCGCGCTCACACACACACACACACACACCCCCCTCCCCCGCCCCCAGAGTGAGCCCAAACACACAGACACGCCCTGCCCCAAGAGTGAGCCCAAACACACCCACACGCCCCGCCCCCAGAGTGAGCCCAGGAAAGGTCAAAGTGAGACAACACATGGCTCGAGAGAAAGGCACTTTCATAGGCAAAGCAGGAGCTGCACACGCAAACCATGCAAAAGGAGGCCTTCCTTCACTGCCTCCCACCACCAGCAGGCCCATGTTTCGCCATTGAAAGGAAAGCAGGGCTTCAGCCCTCCTAAGGGCTCCTGCGGAAGAGAAACGCCGTCACTCTGAACATCCCCGCTTCCGTCGGCTCTCGTCCGCAGGCACTCGTCTTCTCTGCAGCCTTCCCAGCTGCTCTCCTCCATGACCTCATGACACCTGCCTGCTCCTGGCCAATCCCGTTGCTCTCGTGCCATGACCTCACAAGCGGCAGCCCGACTCTCTTGGCTTCGCCGGCCTCTGCTAGCCCTTCCCGCCGCCCGAGCTCTCGGCCGGGCCGCTTTGGACTCGGGGAGGCACTTGATGACGTCACAGTGTCTGCCCGACGACTGCCGCAAGGCACTCGGGTCGCTGCCGTGGAAACGGCATCACAATCCACCTCCCAGCCACGCCCGGCCCCTTCACCTTCCTCTGCGTCTCCCCTCTCGCAAGCTCTGCAGCACTGCCCTTGCAGTGGAAATCCGGCCTCCTGAGGGCCAAGTTCCACCAGCCAAGCAGCACCGTCCCTACCTTCCCGGCAGAACTTACCTGCGGGCTCACGCAGCCCCACGCTCCCTCCACTGCGAGCCTGCCCTTTGGGCGTGCCCGCGCTCGCGCTCACACACACACACACACACACACACCCTCCCCCGCCCCCAGAGTGAGCCCAAACACACAGACACGCCCCACCCCCCCCCCGCCCCCAGAGTGACCCAAACACACCCACACGCCCCGCCCCCAGAGTGAGCCCAGGAAAGGTCAAAGTGAGACAACACATGGCTCGAGAGAAAGGCACTTTCATAGGCAAAGCAGGAGCTGCACACGCAAACCATGCAAAAGGAGGCCTTCCTTCACTGCCTCCCACCACCAGCAGGCCCATGTTTCGCCATTGAAAGGAAAGCAGGGCTTCAGCCCTCCTAAGGGCTCCTGCGGAAGAGAAACGCCGTCACTCTGAACATCCCCGCTTCCGTCGGCTCTCGTCCGCAGGCACTCGTCTTCTCTGCAGCCTTCCCAGCTGCTCTCCTCCATGACCTCATGACACCTGCCTGCTCCTGGCCAATCCCGTTGCTCTCGTGCCATGACCTCACAAGCGGCAGCCCGACTCTCTTGGCTTCGCCGGCCTCTGCTAGCCCTTCCCGCCACCTGAGCTCTCGGCCGGGCCGCTTTGGACTCGGTGAGGCACTTGATGACGTCACAGTGTCTGCCCGACGACTGCCGCAAGGCACTCGGGTCGCTGCCGTGGAAACGGCATCACAATCCACCTCCCAGCCACGCCCGGCCCCTTCACCTTCCTCTGCGTCTCCCCTCTCGCAAGCTCTGCAGCACTGCCCTTGGAGTGGAAATCCGGCCTCCTGAGGGCCAAGTTCCACCAGCCAAGCAGCACCGTCCCTACCTTCCCGGCAGAACTTACCTGCGGGCTCACGCAGCCCCACGCTCCCTCCACTGCGAGCCTGCCCTTTGGGCGTGCCCGCGCTCACACACACACACACACACACACCCTCCCCCGCCCCCAGAGTGAGCCCAAACACCCAGACACGCCCCGCCCCAAGAGTGAGCCCAAACACACCCACACGCCCCGCCCCCAGAGTGAGCCCAGGAAAGGTCAAAGTGAGACAACACATGGCTCGAGAGAAAGGCACTTTCATAGGCAAAGCAGGAGCTGCACACGCAAACCATGCAAAAGGAGGCCTTCCTTCACTGCCTCCCACCACCAGCAGGCCCATGTTTCGCCATTGAAAGGAAAGCAGGGCTTCAGCCCTCCTAAGGGCTCCTGCGGAAGAGAAACGCCGTCACTCTGAACATCCCCGCTTCCGTCGGCTCTCGTCCGCAGGCACTCGTCTTCTCTGCAGCCTTCCCAGCTGCTCTCCTCCATGACCTCATGACACCTGCCTGCTCCTGGCCAATCCCGTTGCTCTCGTGCCATGACCTCACAAGCGGCAGCCCGACTCTCTTGGCTTGGCCGGCCTCTGCTAGCCCTTCCCGCCGCCCGAGCTCTCGGCCGGGCCGCTTTGGACTCGGGGAGGCACTTGATGACGTCACAGTGTCTGCCCGACGACTGCCGCAAGGCACTCGGGTCGCTGCCGTGGAAACGGCATCACAATCCACCTCCCAGCCACGCCCGGCCCCTTCACCTTCCTCTGCGTCTCCCCTCTCGCAAGCTCTGCAGCACTGCCCTTGGAGTGGAAATCCGGCCTCCTGAGGGCCAAGTTCCACCAGCCAAGCAGCACCGTCCCTACCTTCCCGGCAGAACTTACCTGCGGGCTCACGCAGCCCCACGCTCCCTCCACTGCGAGCCTGCCCTTTGGGCGTGCCCGCCCTCACACACACACACACCCGCCCCCCCCTCCCCCGCCCCCAGAGTGAGCCCAAACACACAGACACGCCCCCCCCCCCCGCTCCCAGAGTGAGCCCAAACACACCCACACGCCCCGCCCCCAGAGTGAGCCCAGGAAAGGTCAAAGTGAGACAACACATGGCTCAAGAGAAAGGCACTTTCATAGGCAAAGCAGGAGCTGCACACGCAAACAATGCAAAAGGAGGCCTTCCTTCACTGCCTCCCACCACCAGCAGGCCCATGTTTCGCCATTGAAAGGAAAGCAGGGCTTCAGCCCTCCTAAGGGCTCCTGCGGAAGAGAAACGCCGTCACTCTGAACATCCCCGCTTCCGTCGGCTCTCGTCCGCAGGCACTCGTCTTCTCTGCAGCCTTCCCAGCTGCTCTCCTCCATGACCTCATGACACCTGCCTGCTCCTGGCCAATCCCGTTGCTCTCGTGCCATGACCTCACAAGCGGCAGCCCGACTCTCTTGGCTTCGCCGGCCTCTGCTAGCCCTTCCCGCCGCCCGAGCTCTCGGCCGGGCCGCTTTGGACTCGGGGAGGCACTTGATGACGTCACAGTGTCTGCCCGACGACTGCCGCAAGGCACTCGGGTCGCTGCCGTGGAAACGGCATCACAATCCACCTCCCAGCCACGCCCGGCCCCTTCACCTTCCTCTGCGTCTCCCCTCTCGCAAGCTCTGCAGCACTGCCCTTGCAGTGGAAATCCGGCCTCCTGAGGGCCAAGTTCCACCAGCCTAGCAGCACCGTCCCTACCTTCCCGGCAGAACTTACCTGCGGGCTCACGCAGCCCCACGCTCCCTCCACTGCGAGCCTGCCCTTTGGGCGTGCCCGCGCTCACACACACACACACACACACACCCACCCCGTCCCCCCCTCCCCCGCCCCCAGAGTGAGCCCAAACACACAGACACGCCCCCCCCCCCCCGCCCCCAGAGTGAGCCCAAACACACCCACACACCCCGCCCCCAGAGTGAGCCCAGGAAAGGTCAAAGTGAGACAACACATGGCTCGAGAGAAAGGCACTTTCATAGGCAAAGCAGGAGCTGCACACGCAAACCATGCAAAAGGAGGCCTTCCTTCACTGCCTCCCACCACCAGCAGGCCCATGTTTCGCCATTGAAAGGAAAGCAGGGCTTCAGCCCTCCTAAGGGCTCCTGCGGAAGAGAAACGCCGTCACTCTGAACATCCCCACTTCCGTCGGCTCTCTTCCGCAGGCACTCGTCTTCTCTGCAGCCTTCCCAGCTGCTCTCCTCCATGACCTCATGACACCTGCCTGCTCCTGGCCAATCCCGTTGCTCTCGTGCCATGACCTCACAAGCGGCAGCCCGACTGTCTTGGCTTCGCCGGCCTCTGCTAGCCCTTCCCGCCGCCTGAGCTCTGGGCCGGGCCGCTTTGGACTCGGTGAGGCACTTGATGACGTCACAGTGTCTGCCCGACGACTGCCACAAGGCACTCGGGTCGCTGCCGTGGAAACGGCATCACAATCCACCTCCCAGCCACGCCCGGCCCCTTCACCTTCCTCTGCGTCTCCCCTCTCGCAAGCTCTGCAGCACTGCCCTTGGAGTGGAAATCCGGCCTCCTGAGGGCCAAGTTCCACCAGCCAAGCAGCACCGTCCCTACCTTCCCGGCAGAACTTACCTGCGGGCTCACGCAGCCCCACGCTCCCTCCACTGCGAGCCTGCCCTTTGGGCGTGCCCGCGCTCACACACACACACACACACACACCCTCCCCCGCCCCCAGAGTGAGCCCAAACACACCCACACGCCCCGCCCCCAGAGTGAGCCCAGGAAAGGTCAAAGTGAGACAACACATGGCTCGAGAGAAAGGCACTTTCATAGGCAAAGCAGGAGCTGCACACGCAAACCATGCAAAAGGAGGCCTTCCTTCACTGCCTCCCACCACCAGCAGGCCCATGTTTCGCCATTGAAAGGAAAGCAGGGCTTCAGCCCTCCTAAGGGCTCCTGCGGAAGAGAAACGCCGTCACTCTGAACATCCCCGCTTCCGTCGGCTCTCGTCCGCAGGCACTCGTCTTCTCTGCAGCCTTCCCAGCTGCTCTCCTCCATGACCTCATGACACCTGCCTGCTCCTGGCCAATCCCGTTGCTCTCGTGCCATGACCTCACAAGCGGCAGCCCGACTGTCTTGGCTTCGCCGGCCTCTGCTAGCCCTTCCCGCCGCCCGAGCTCTCGGCCGGGCCGCTTTGGACTCGGGGAGGCACTTGATGACGTCACAGTGTCTGCCCGACGACTGCCGCAAGGCACTCGGGTCGCTGCCGTGGAAACGGCATCACAATCCACCTCCCAGCCACGCCCGGCCCCTTCACCTTCCTCTGCGTCTCCCCTCTCGCAAGCTCTGCAGCACTGCCCTTGGAGTGGAAATCCGGCCTCCTGAGGGCCAAGTTCCACCAGCCAAGCAGCACCGTCCCTACCTTCCCGGCAGAACTTACCTGCGGGCTCACGCAGCCCCACGCTCCCTCCACTGCGAGCCTGCCCTTTGGGCGTGCCCGCGCTCACACACACACACACCCGCCCCCCCCCTCCCCCGCCCCCAGAGTGAGCCCAAACACACAGACACGCCCCCCCCCCCCGCCCCCAGAGTGAGCCCAAACACACCCACACGCCCCGCCCCCAGAGTGAGCCCAGGAAAGGTCAAAGTGAGACAACACATGGCTCGAGAGAAAGGCACTTTCATAGGCAAAGCAGGAGCTGCACACGCAAACCATGCAAAAGGAGGCCTTCCTTCACTGCCTCCCACCACCAGCAGGCCCATGTTTCGCCATTGAAAGGAAAGCAGGGCTTCAGCCCTCCTAAGGGCTCCTGCGGAAGAGAAACGCCGTCACTCTGAACATCCCCGCTTCCGTCGGCTCTCGTCCGCAGGCACTCGTCTTCTCTGCAGCCTTCCCAGCTGCTCTCCTCCATGACCTCATGACACCTGCCTGCTCCTGGCCAATCCCGTTGCTCTCGTGCCATGACCTCACAAGCGGCAGCCCGACTCTCTTGGCTTCGCCGGCCTCTGCTAGCCCTTCCCGCCGCCCGAGCTCTCGGCCGGGCCGCTTTGGACTCGGGGAGGCACTTGATGACGTCACAGTGTCTGCCCGACGACTGCCGCAAGGCACTCGGGTCGCTGCCGTGGAAACGGCATCACAATCCACCTCCCAGCCACGCCCGGCCCCTTCACCTTCCTCTGCGTCTCCCCTCTCGCAAGCTCTGCAGCACTGCCCTTGCAGTGGAAATCCGGCCTCCTGAGGGCCAAGTTCCACCAGCCAAGCAGCACCGTCCCTACCTTCCCGGCAGAACTTACCTGCGGGCTCACGCAGCCCCACGCTCCCTCCACTGCGAGCCTGCCCTTTGGGCGTGCCCGCGCTCACACACACACACACCCGCCCCCCCCCTCCCCCGCCCCCAGAGTGAGCCCAAACACACAGACACGCCCCCCCCCCCCCACCCCCAGAGTGAGCCCAAACACACCCACACGCCCCGCCCCCAGAGTGAGCCCAGGAAAGGTCAAAGTGAGACAACACATGGCTCGAGAGAAAGGCACTTTCATAGGCAAAGCAGGAGCTGCACACGCAAACCATGCAAAAGGAGGCCTTCCTTCACTGCCTCCCACCACCAGCAGGCCCATGTTTCGCCATTGAAAGGAAAGCAGGGCTTCAGCCCTCCTAAGGGCTCCTGCGGAAGAGAAACGCCGTCACTCTGAACATCCCCGCTTCCGTCGGCTCTCGTCCGCAGGCACTCGTCTTCTCTGCAGCCTTCCCAGCTGCTCTCCTCCATGACCTCATGACACCTGCCTGCTCCTGGCCAATCCCGTTGCTCTCGTGCCATGACCTCACAAGCGGCAGCCCGACTGTCTTGGCTTCGCCGGCCTCTGCTAGCCCTTCCCGCCGCCCGAGCTCTCGGCCGGGCCGCTTTGGACTCGGGGAGGCACTTGATGACGTCACAGTGTCTGCCCGACGACTGCCGCAAGGCACTCGGGTCGCTGCCGTGGAAACGGCATCACAATCCACCTCCCAGCCACGCCCGGCCCCTTCACCTTCCTCTGCGTCTCCCCTCTCGCAAGCTCTGCGGCACTGCCCTTGGAGTGGAAATCCGGCCTCCTGAGGGCCAAGTTCCACCAGCCAAGCAGCACCGTCCCTACCTTCCCGGCAGAACTTACCTGCGGGCTCACGCAGCCCCACGCTCCCTCCACTGCGAGCCTGCCCTTTGGGCGTTCCCGCGCTCACACACACACACACACACACACACCCACCATGTCCCCCCCTCCCCCGCCCCCAGAGTGAGCCCAAACACACAGACACGCCCCCCCCCCCCCGCCCCCAGAGTGAGCCCAAACACACCCACACGCCCCGCCCCCAGAGTGAGCCCAGGAAAGGTCAAAGTGAGACAACACATGGCTCGAGAGAAAGGCACTTTCATAGGCAAAGCAGGAGCTGCACACGCAAACAATGCAAAAGGAGGCCTTCCTTCACTGCCTCCCACCACCACCAGCAGGCCCATGTTTCGCCATTGAAAGGAAAGCAGGGCTTCAGCCCTCCTAAGGGCTCCTGCGGAAGAGAAACGCCGTCACTCTGAACATCCCCGCTTCCGTCGGCTCTCGTCCGCAGGCACTCGTCTTCTCTGCAGCCTTCCCAGCTGCTCTCCTCCATGACCTCATGACACCTGCCTGCTCCTGGCCAATCCCGTTGCTCTCGTGCCATGACCTCACAAGCGGCAGCCCGACTCTCTTGGCTTCGCCGGCCTCTGCTAGCCCTTCCCGCCGCCTCAGCTCTCGGCCGGGCCGCTTTGGACTCGGGGAGGCACTTGATGACGTCACAGTGTCTGCCCGACGACTGCCACAAGGCACTCGGGTCGCTGCCGTGGAAACGGCATCACAATCCACCTCCCAGCCACGCCCAGCCCCTTCACCTTCCTCTGCGTCTCCCCTCTCGCAAGCTCTGCAGCACTGCCCTTGGAGTGGAAATCCGGCCTCCTGAGGGCCAAGTTCCACCAGCCAAGCAGCACCGTCCCTACCTTCCCGGCAGAACTTACCTGCGGGCTCACGCAGCCCCACGCTCCCTCCACTGCGAGCCTGCCCTTTGGGCGTGCCCGCGCTCGCGCTCACACACACACACACACACACACACCCCCCTCCCCCGCCCCCAGAGTGAGCCCAAACACACAGACACGCCCCACCCCCCCCCCGCCCCCAGAGTGAGCCCAAACACACCCACACGCCCCGCCCCCAGAGTGAGCCCAGGAAAGGTCAAAGTGAGACAACACATGGCTCGAGAGAAAGGCACTTTCATAGGCAAAGCAGGAGCTGCACACGCAAACCATGCAAAAGGAGGCCTTCCTTCACTGCCTCCCACCACCAGCAGGCCCATGTTTCGCCATTGAAAGGAAAGCAGGGCTTCAGCCCTCCTAAGGGCTCCTGCGGAAGAGAAACGCCGTCACTCTGAACATCCCCGCTTCCGTCGGCTCTCGTCCGCAGGCACTCGTCTTCTCTGCAGCCTTCCCAGCTGCTCTCCTCCATGACCTCATGACACCTGCCTGCTCCTGGCCAATCCCGTTGCTCTCGTGCCATGACCTCACAAGCGGCAGCCCGACTCTCTTGGCTTCGCCGGCCTCTGCTAGCCCTTCCCGCCGCCTCAGCTCTCGGCCGGGGCCGCTTTGGACTCGGTGAGGCACTTGATGACGTCACAGTGTATGCCCGACGACTGCCGCAAGGCACTCGGGTCGCTGCCGTGGAAACGGCATCACAATCCACCTCCCAGCCACGCCCGGCCCCTTCACCTTCCTCTGCGTCTCCCCTCTCGCAAGCTCTGCAGCACTGCCCTTGGAGTGGAAATCCGGCCTCCTGAGGGCCAAGTTCCACCAGCCAAGCAGCACCGTCCCTACCTTCCCGGCAGAACTTACCTGCGGGCTCACGCAGCCCCACGCTCCCTCCACTGCGAGCCTGCCCTTTGGGCGTGCCCGTGCTCACACACCACACACACACACACACACCCCTCCCCCGCCCCCAGAGTGAGCCCAAACACACAGACACGCCCCGCCCCAAGAGTGAGCCCAAACACACCCACACGCCCCGCCCCCAGAGTGAGCCCAGGAAAGGTCAAAGTGAGACAACACATGGCTCGAGAGAAAGGCACTTTCATAGGCAAAGCAGGAGCTGCACACGCAAACCATGCAAAAGGAGGCCTTCCTTCACTGCCTCCCACCACCAGCAGGCCCATGTTTTCGCCATTGAAAGGAAAGCAGGGCTTCAGCCCTCCTAAGGGCTCCTGCGGAAGAGAAACGCCGTCACTCTGAACATCCCCGCTTCCGTCGGCTCTCGTCCGCAGGCACTCGTCTTCTCTGCAGCCTTCCCAGCTGCTCTCCTCCATGACCTCATGACACCTGCCTGCTCCTGGCCAATCCCGTTGCTCTCGTGCCATGACCTCACAAGCGGCAGCCCGACTCTCTTGGCTTCGCCGGCCTCTGCTAGCCCTTCCCGCCGCCCGAGCTCTCGGCCGGGCCGCTTTGGACTCGGGGAGGCACTTGATGACGTCACAGTGTCTGCCCGACGACTGCCGCAAGGCACTCGGGTCGCTGCCGTGGAAACGGCATCACAATCCACCTCCCAGCCACGCCCGGCCCCTTCACCTTCCTCTGCGTCTCCCCTCTCGCAAGCTCTGCAGCACTGCCCTTGGAGTGGAAATCCGGCCTCCTGAGGGCCAAGTTCCACCAGCCAAGCAGCACCGTCCCTACCTTCCCGGCAGAACTTACCTGCGGGCTCACGCAGCCCCACGCTCCCTCCACTGCGAGCCTGCCCTTTGGGCGTGCCCGCGCTCACACACACACACACCCGCCCCCCCCCTCCCCCGCCCCCAGAGTGAGCCCAAACACACAGACACGCCCCCCCCCCCCCGCTCCCAGAGTGAGCCCAAACACACCCACACGCCCCGCCCCCAGAGTGAGCCCAGGAAAGGTCAAAGTGAGACAACACATGGCTCAAGAGAAAGGCACTTTCATAGGCAAAGCAGGAGCTGCACACGCAAACAATGCAAAAGGAGGCCTTCCTTCACTGCCTCCCACCACCAGCAGGCCCATGTTTCGCCATTGAAAGGAAAGCAGGGCTTCAGCCCTCCTAAGGGCTCCTGCGGAAGAGAAACGCCGTCACTCTGAACATCCCCGCTTCCGTCGGCTCTCGTCCGCAGGCACTCGTCTTCTCTGCAGCCTTCCCAGCTGCTCTCCTCCATGACCTCATGACACCTGCCTGCTCCTGGCCAATCCCGTTGCTCTCGTGCCATGACCTCACAAGCGGCAGCCCGACTCTCTTGGCTTCGCCGGCCTCTGCTAGCCCTTCCCGCCGCCCGAGCTCTCGGCCGGGCCGCTTTGGACTCGGGGAGGCACTTGATGACGTCACAGTGTCTGCCCGACGACTGCCGCAAGGCACTCGGGTCGCTGCCGTGGAAACGGCATCACAATCCACCTCCCAGCCACGCCCGGCCCCTTCACCTTCCTCTGCGTCTCCCCTCTCGCAAGCTCTGCAGCACTGCCCTTGGAGTGGAAATCCGGCCTCCTGAGGGCCAAGTTCCACCAGCCAAGCAGCACCGTCCCTACCTTCCCGGCAGAACTTACCTGCGGGCTCACGCAGCCCCACGCTCCCTCCACTGCGAGCCTGCCCTTTGGGCGTGCCCGCGCTCACACACACACACACACACACACCCACCCCGTCCCCCCCCTCCCCCGCCCCCAGAGTGAGCCCAAACACACAGACACGCCCCCCCCCCCCCGCCCCCAGAGTGAGCCCAAACACACCCACACACCCCGCCCCCAGAGTGAGCCCAGGAAAGGTCAAAGTGAGACAACACATGGCTCGAGAGAAAGGCACTTTCATAGGCAAAGCAGGAGCTGCACACGCAAACCAGGCAAAAGGAGGCCTTCCTTCACTGCCTCCCACCACCAGCAGGCCCATGTTTCGCCATTGAAAGGAAAGCAGGGCTTCAGCCCTCCTAAGGGCTCCTGCGGAAGAGAAACGCCGTCACTCTGAACATCCCCACTTCCGTCGGCTCTCTTCCGCAGGCACTCGTCTTCTCTGCAGCCTTCCCAGCTGCTCTCCTCCATGACCTCATGACACCTGCCTGCTCCTGGCCAATCCCGTTGCTCTCGTGCCATGACCTCACAAGCGGCAGCCCGACTCTCTTGGCTTCGCCGGCCTCTGCTAGCCCTTCCCGCCGCCTCAGCTCTCGGCCGGGCCGCTTTGGACTCGGTGAGGCACTTGATGACGTCACAGTGTCTGCCCGACGACTGCCACAAGGCACTCGGGTCGCTGCCGTGGAAACGGCATCACAATCCACCTCCCAGCCACGCCCGGCCCCTTCACCTTCCTCTGCGTCTCCCCTCTCGCAAGCTCTGCAGCACTGCCCTTGGAGTGGAAATCCGGCCTCCTGAGGGCCAAGTTCCACCAGCCAAGCAGCACCGTCCCTACCTTCCCGGCAGAACTTACCTGTGGGCTCACGCAGCCCCACGCTCCCTCCACTGCGAGCCTGCCCTTTGGGCGTGCCCGCGCTCGCGCTCACACACACACACACACACACACCCTCCCCCCGCCCCCAGAGTGAGCCCAAACACACAGACACGCCCCACCCCCCCCCCACCCCCAGAGTGAGCCCAAACACACCCACACGCCCCGCCCCCAGAGTGAGCCCAGGAAAGGTCAAAGTGAGACAACACATGGCTCGAGAGAAAGGCACTTTCATAGGCAAAGCAGGAGCTGCACACGCAAACCATGCAAAAGGAGGCCTTCCTTCACTGCCTCCCACCACCAGCAGGCCCATGTTTCGCCATTGAAAGGAAAGCAGGGCTTCAGCCCTCCTAAGGGCTCCTGCGGAAGAGAAACGCCGTCACTCTGAAACATCCCCGCTTCCGTCGGCTCTCGTCCGCAGGCACTCGTCTTCTCTGCAGCCTTCCCAGCTGCTCTCCTCCATGACCTCATGACACCTGCCTGCTCCTGGCCAATCCCGTTGCTCTCGTGCCATGACCTCACAAGCGGCAGCCCGACTCTCTTGGCTTCGCCGGCCTCTGCTAGCCCTTCCCGCCACCTGAGCTCTCGGCCGGGCCGCTTTGGACTCGGTGAGGCACTTGATGACGTCACAGTGTATGCCCGACGACTGCCGCAAGGCACTCGGGTCGCTGCCGTGGAAACGGCATCACAATCCACCTCCCAGCCACGCCCGGCCCCTTCACCTTCCTCTGCGTCTCCCTCTCGCAAGCTCTGCAGCACTGCCCTTGGAGTGGAAATCCGGCCTCCTGAGGGCCAAGTTCCACCAGCCAAGCAGCACCGTCCCTACCTTCCCGGCAGAACTTACCTGCGGGCTCACGCAGCCCCACGCTCCCTCCACTGCGAGCCTGCCCTTTGGGCGTGCCCGCGCTCACACACACACACACACACACCCCCTCCCCCGCCCCCAGAGTGAGCCCAAACACACAGACACGCCCTGCCCCAAGAGTGAGCCCAAACACACCCACACGCCCCGCCCCCAGAGTGAGCCCAGGAAAGGTCAAAGTGAGACAACACATGGCTCGAGAGAAAGGCACTTTCATAGGCAAAGCAGGAGCTGCACACGCAAACCATGCAAAAGGAGGCCTTCCTTCACTGCCTCCCACCACCAGCAGGCCCATGTTTCGCCATTGAAAGGAAAGCAGGGCTTCAGCCCTCCTAAGGGCTCCTGCGGAAGAGAAACGCCGTCACTCTGAACATCCCCGCTTCCGTCGGCTCTCGTCCGCAGGCACTCGTCTTCTCTGCAGCCTTCCCAGCTGCTCTCCTCCATGACCTCATGACACCTGCCTGCTCCTGGCCAATCCCGTTGCTCTCGTGCCATGACCTCACAAGCGGCAGCCCGACTCTCTTGGCTTCGCCGGCCTCTGCTAGCCCTTCCCGCCGCCCGAGCTCTCGGCCGGGCCGCTTTGGACTCGGGGAGGCACTTGATGACGTCACAGTGTCTGCCCGACGACTGCCGCAAGGCACTCGGGTCGCTGCCGTGGAAACGGCATCACAATCCACCTCCCAGCCACGCCCGGCCCCCTTCACCTTCCTCTGCGTCTCCCCTCTCGCAAGCTCTGCAGCACTGCCCTTGGAGTGGAAATCCGGCCTCCTGAGGGCCAAGTTCCACCAGCCAAGCAGCACCGTCCCTACCTTCCCGGCAGAACTTACCTGCGGGCTCACGCAGCCCCACGCTCCCTCCACTGCGAGCCTGCCCTTTGGGCGTGCCCGCGCTCACACACACACACACCCCGCCCCCCCCTCCCCCGCCCCCAGAGTGAGCCCAAACACACAGACCACGCCCCCCCCCCCCCCCACCCCCAGAGTGAGCCCAAACACACCCACACGCCCCGCCCCCAGAGTGAGCCCAGGAAAGGTCAAAGTGAGACAACACATGGCTCGAGAGAAAGGCACTTTCATAGGCAAAGCAGGAGCTGCACACGCAAACAATGCAAAAGGAGGCCTTCCTTCACTGCCTCCCACCACCAGCAGGCCCATGTTTCGCCATTGAAAGGAAAGCAGGGCTTCAGCCCTCCTAAGGGCTCCTGCGGAAGAGAAACGCCGTCACTCTGAACATCCCCGCTTCCGTCGGCTCTCGTCCGCAGGCACTCGTCTTCTCTGCAGCCTTCCCAGCTGCTCTCCTCCATGACCTCATGACACCTGCCTGCTCCTGGCCAATCCCGTTGCTCTCGTGCCATGACCTCACAAGCGGCAGCCCGACTGTCTTGGCTTCGCCGGCCTCTGCTAGCCCTTCCCGCCGCCCGAGCTCTCGGCCGGGCCGCTTTGGACTCGGGGAGGCACTTGATGACGTCACAGTGTCTGCCCGACGACTGCCGCAAGGCACTCGGGTCGCTGCCGTGGAAACGGCATCACAATCCACCTCCCAGCCACGCCCGGCCCCTTCACCTTCCTCTGCGTCTCCCCTCTCGCAAGCTCTGCGGCACTGCCCTTGGAGTGGAAATCCGGCCTCCTGAGGGCCAAGTTCCACCAGCCAAGCAGCACCGTCCCTACCTTCCCGGCAGAACTTACCTGCGGGCTCACGCAGCCCCACGCTCCCTCCACTGCGAGCCTGCCCTTTGGGCGTTCCCCGCGCTCACACACACACACACACACACACCCACCCTGTCCCCCCCTCCCCCGCCCCCAGAGTGAGCCCAAACACACAGACACGCCCCCCCCCCCCGCCCCCAGAGTGAGCCCAAACACACCCACACGCCCCGCCCCCAGAGTGAGCCCAGGAAAGGTCAAAGTGAGACAACACATGGCTCGAGAGAAAGGCACTTTCATAGGCAAAGCAGGAGCTGCACACGCAAACAATGCAAAAGGAGGCCTTCCTTCACTGCCTCCCACCACCACCAGCAGGCCCATGTTTCGCCATTGAAAGGAAAGCAGGGCTTCAGCCCTCCTAAGGGCTCCTGCGGAAGAGAAACGCCGTCACTCTGAACATCCCCGCTTCCGTCGGCTCTCGTCCGCAGGCACTCGTCTTCTCTGCAGCCTTCCCAGCTGCTCTCCTCCATGACCTCATGACACCTGCCTGCTCCTGGCCAATCCCGTTGCTCTCGTGCCATGACCTCACAAGCGGCAGCCCGACTCTCTTGGCTTCGCCGGCCTCTGCTAGCCCTTCCCGCCGCCCGAGCTCTCGGCCGGGCCGCTTTGGACTCGGTGAGGCACTTGATGACGTCACAGTGTCTGCCCGACGACTGCCACAAGGCACTCGGGTCGCTGCCGTGGAAACGGCATCACAATCCACCTCCCAGCCACGCCCAGCCCCTTCACCTTCCTCTGCGTCTCCCCTCTCGCAAGCTCTGCAGCACTGCCCTTGCAGTGGAAATCCGGCCTCCTGAGGGCCAAGTTCCACCAGCCAAGCAGCACCGTCCCTACCTTCCCGGCAGAACTTACCTGCGGGCTCACGCAGCCCCACGCTCCCTCCACTGCGAGCCTGCCCTTTGGGCGTGCCCGCGCTCGCGCTCACACACACACACACACACACACACCCCCTCCCCCGCCCCCAGAGTGAGCCCAAACACACAGACACGCCCCACCCCCCCCCGCCCCCAGAGTGAGCCCAAACACACCCACACGCCCCGCCCCCAGAGTGAGCCCAGGAAAGGTCAAAGTGAGACAACACATGGCTCGAGAGAAAGGCACTTTCATAGGCAAAGCAGGAGCTGCACACGCAAACCATGCAAAAGGAGGCCTTCCTTCACTGCCTCCCACCACCAGCAGGCCCATGTTTCGCCATTGAAAGGAAAGCAGGGCTTCAGCCCTCCTAAGGGCTCCTGCGGAAGAGAAACGCCGTCACTCTGAACATCCCCGCTTCCGTCGGCTCTCGTCCGCAGGCACTCGTCTTCTCTGCAGCCTTCCCAGCTGCTCTCCTCCATGACCTCATGACACCTGCCTGCTCCTGGCCAATCCCGTTGCTCTCGTGCCATGACCTCACAAGCGGCAGCCCGACTCTCTTGGCTTCGCCGGCCTCTGCTAGCCCTTCCCGCCGCCTCAGCTCTCGGCCGGGCCGCTTTGGACTCGGTGAGGCACTTGATGACGTCACAGTGTATGCCCGACGACTGCCGCAAGGCACTCGGGTCGCTGCCGTGGAAACGGCATCACAATCCACCTCCCAGCCACGCCCGGCCCCTTCACCTTCCTCTGCGTCTCCCCTCTCGCAAGCTCTGCAGCACTGCCCTTGGAGTGGAAATCCGGCCTCCTGAGGGCCAAGTTCCACCAGCCAAGCAGCACCGTCCCTACCTTCCCGGCAGAACTTACCTGCGGGCTCACGCAGCCCCACGCTCCCTCCACTGCGAGCCTGCCCTTTGGGCGTGCCCGTGCTCACACACACACACACACACACCCTCCCCCGCCCCCAGAGTGAGCCCAAACACACAGACACGCCCCGCCCCAAGAGTGAGCCCAAACACACCCACACGCCCCGCCCCCAGAGTGAGCCCAGGAAAGGTCAAAGTGAGACAACACATGGCTCGAGAGAAAGGCACTTTCATAGGCAAAGCAGGAGCTGCACACGCAAACCATGCAAAAGGAGGCCTTCCTTCACTGCCTCCCACCACCAGCAGGCCCATGTTTCGCCATTGAAAGGAAAGCAGGGCTTCAGCCCTCCTAAGGGCTCCTGCGGAAGAGAAACGCCGTCACTCTGAACATCCCCGCTTCCGTCGGCTCTCGTCCGCAGGCACTCGTCTTCTCTGCAGCCTTCCCAGCTGCTCTCCTCCATGACCTCATGACACCTGCCTGCTCCTGGCCAATCCCGTTGCTCTCGTGCCATGACCTCACAAGCGGCAGCCCGACTCTCTTGGCTTCGCCGGCCTCTGCTAGCCCTTCCCGCCGCCCGAGCTCTCGGCCGGGCCGCTTTGGACTCGGGGAGGCACTTGATGACGTCACAGTGTCTGCCCGACGACTGCCGCAAGGCACTCGGGTCGCTGCCGTGGAAACGGCATCACAATCCACCTCCCAGCCACGCCCGGCCCCTTCACCTTCCTCTGCGTCTCCCCTCTCGCAAGCTCTGCGGCACTGCCCTTGGAGTGGAAATCCGGCCTCCTGAGGGCCAAGTTCCACCAGCCAAGCAGCACCGTCCCTACCTTCCCGGCAGAACTTACCTGCGGGCTCACGCAGCCCCACGCTCCCTCCACTGCGAGCCTGCCCTTTGGGCGTGCCCGCGCTCGCGCTCACACACACACACACACACACACACCCCCTCCCCCGCCCCCAGAGTGAGCCCAAACACACAGACACGCCCCACCCCCCCCCGCCCCCAGAGTGAGCCCAAACACACCCACACGCCCCGCCCCCAGAGTGAGCCCAGGAAAGGTCAAAGTGAGACAACACATGGCTCGAGAGAAAGGCACTTTCATAGGCAAAGCAGGAGCTGCACACGCAAACCATGCAAAAGGAGGCCTTCCTTCACTGCCTCCCACCACCAGCAGGCCCATGTTTCGCCATTGAAAGGAAAGCAGGGCTTCAGCCCTCCTAAGGGCTCCTGCGGAAGAGAAACGCCGTCACTCTGAACATCCCCGCTTCCGTCGGCTCTCGTCCGCAGGCACTCGTCTTCTCTGCAGCCTTCCCAGCTGCTCTCCTCCATGACCTCATGACACCTGCCTGCTCCTGGCCAATCCCGTTGCTCTCGTGCCATGACCTCACAAGCGGCAGCCCGACTCTCTTGGCTTCGCCGGCCTCTGCTAGCCCTTCCCGCCGCCCGAGCTCTCGGCCGGGCCGCTTTGGACTCGGGGAGGCACTTGATGATGTCACAGTGTCTGCCCGACGACTGCCGCAAGGCACTCGGGTCGCTGCCATGGAAACGGCATCACAATCCACCTCCCAGCCACGCCCGGCCCCTTCACCTTCCTCTGCGTCTCCCCTCTCGCAAGCTCTGCAGCACTGCCCTTGGAGTGGAAATCCGGCCTCCTGAGGGCCAAGTTCCACCAGCCAAGCAGCACCGTCCCTACCTTCCCGGCAGAACTTACCTGCGGGCTCACGCAGCCCCACGCTCCCTCCACTGCGAGCCTGCCCTTTGGGCGTGCCCGCGCTCGCGCTCACACACACACACACACACCCTCCCCCGCCCCCAGAGTGAGCCCAAACACACAGACACGCCCCCGCCCCCAGAGTGAGCCCAAACACACCCACACGCCCCGCCCCCAGAGTGAGCCCAGGAAAGGTCAAAGTGAGACAACACATGGCTCGAGAGAAAGGCACTTTCATAGGCAAAGCAGGAGCTGCACACGCAAACCATGCAAAAGGAGGCCTTCCTTCACTGCCTCCCACCACCAGCAGGCCCATGTTTCGCCATTGAAAGGAAAGCAGGGCTTCAGCCCTCCTAAGGGCTCCTGCGGAAGAGAAACGCCGTCACTCTGAACATCCCCGCTTCCGTCGGCTCTCGTCCGCAGGCACTCGTCTTCTCTGCAGCCTTCCCAGCTGCTCTCCTCCATGACCTCATGACACCTGCCTGCTCCTGGCCAATCCCGTTGCTCTCGTGCCATGACCTCACAAGCGGCAGCCCGACTCTCTTGGCTTCGCCGGCCTCTGCTAGCCCTTCCCGCCGCCCGAGCTCTCGGCCGGGCCGCTTTGGACTCGGGGAGGCACTTGATGATGTCACAGTGTCTGCCCGACGACTGCCGCAAGGCACTCGGGTCGCTGCCATGGAAACGGCATCACAATCCACCTCCCAGCCACGCCCGGCCCCTTCACCTTCCTCTGCGTCTCCCCTCTCGCAAGCTCTGCAGCACTGCCCTTGGAGTGGAAATCCGGCCTCCTGAGGGCCAAGTTCCACCAGCCAAGCAGCACCGTCCCTACCTTCCCGGCAGAACTTACCTGCGGGCTCACGCAGCCCCACGCTCCCTCCACTGCGAGCCTGCCCTTTGGGCGTGCCCGCGCTCGCGCTCACACACACACACACACACCCTCCCCCGCCCCCAGAGTGAGCCCAAACACACAGACACGCCCCGCCCCCAGAGTGAGCCCAAACACACCCACACGCCCCGCCCCCAGAGTGAGCCCAGGAAAGGTCAAAGTGAGACAACACATGGCTCGAGAGAAAGGCACTTTCATAGGCAAAGCAGGAGCTGCACACGCAAACCATGCAAAAGGAGGCCTTCCTTCACTGCCTCCCACCACCAGCAGGCCCATGTTTCGCCATTGAAAGGAAAGCAGGGCTTCAGCCCTCCTAAGGGCTCCTGCGGAAGAGAAACGCCGTCACTCTGAACATCCCCGCTTCCGTCGGCTCTCGTCCGCAGGCACTCGTCTTCTCTGCAGCCTTCCCAGCTGCTCTCCTCCATGACCTCATGACACCTGCCTGCTCCTGGCCAATCCCGTTGCTCTCGTGCCATGACCTCACAAGCGGCAGCCCGACTCTCTTGGCTTGGCCGGCCTCTGCTAGCCCTTCCCGCCGCCCGAGCTCTCGGCCGGGCCGCTTTGGACTCGGGGAGGCACTTGATGACGTCACAGTGTCTGCCCGACGACTGCCGCAAGGCACTCGGGTCGCTGCCGTGGAAACGGCATCACAATCCACCTCCCAGCCACGCCCGGCCCCTTCACCTTCCTCTGCGTCTCCCCTCTCGCAAGCTCTGCAGCACTGCCCTTGGAGTGGAAATCCGGCCTCCTGAGGGCCAAGTTCCACCAGCCAAGCAGCACCGTCCCTACCTTCCCGGCAGAACTTACCTGCGGGCTCACGCAGCCCCACGCTCCCTCCAATGCGAGCCTGCCCTTTGGGCGTGCCCGTGCTCACACACACACACACACACACACACACACACCCTCCCCCCGCCCCCAGAGTGAGCCCAAACACACAGACACGCCCCGCCCCCAGAGTGAGCCCAAACACACCCACACGCCCCGCCCCCAGAGTGAGCCCAGGAAAGGTCAAAGTGAGACAACACATGGCTCGAGAGAAAGGCACTTTCATAGGCAAAGCAGGAGCTGCACACGCAAAACCATGCAAAAGGAGGCCTTCCTTCACTGCCTCCCACCACCAGCAGGCCCATGTTTCGCCATTGAAAGGAAAGCAGGGCTTCAGCCCTCCTAAGGGCTCCTGCGGAAGAGAAACGCCGTCACTCTGAACATCCCCGCTTCCGTCGGCTCTCGTCCGCAGGCACTCGTCTTCTCTGCAGCCTTCCCAGCTGCTCTCCTCCATGACCTCATGACACCTGCCTGCTCCTGGCCAATCCCGTTGCTCTCGTGCCATGACCTCACAAGCGGCAGCCCGACTCTCTTGGCTTCGCCGGCCTCTGCTAGCCCTTCCCGCCGCCCGAGCTCTCGGCCGGGCCGCTTTGGACTCGGGGAGGCACTTGATGATGTCACAGTGTCTGCCCGACGACTGCCGCAAGGCACTCGGGTCGCTGCCATGGAAACGGCATCACAATCCACCTCCCAGCCACGCCCGGCCCCTTCACCTTCCTCTGCGTCTCCCCTCTCGCAAGCTCTGCAGCACTGCCCTTGGAGTGGAAATCCGGCCTCCTGAGGGCCAAGTTCCACCAGCCAAGCAGCACCGTCCCTACCTTCCCGGCAGAACTTACCTGCGGGCTCACGCAGCCCCACGCTCCCTCCACTGCGAGCCTGCCCTTTGGGCGTGCCCGCGCTCGCGCTCACACACACACACACACACCCTCCCCCGCCCCCAGAGTGAGCCCAAACACACAGACACGCCCCGCCCCCAGAGTGAGCCCAAACACACCCACACGCCCCGCCCCCAGAGTGAGCCCAGGAAAGGTCAAAGTGAGACAACACATGGCTCGAGAGAAAGGCACTTTCATAGGCAAAGCAGGAGCTGCACACGCAAACCATGCAAAAGGAGGCCTTCCTTCACTGCCTCCCACCACCAGCAGGCCCATGTTTCGCCATTGAAAGGAAAGCAGGGCTTCAGCCCTCCTAAGGGCTCCTGCGGAAGAGAAACGCCGTCACTCTGAACATCCCCGCTTCCGTCGGCTCTCGTCCGCAGGCACTCGTCTTCTCTGCAGCCTTCCCAGCTGCTCTCCTCCATGACCTCATGACACCTGCCTGCTCCTGGCCAATCCCGTTGCTCTCGTGCCATGACCTCACAAGCGGCAGCCCGACTGTCTTGGCTTCGCCGGCCTCTGCTAGCCCTTCCCGCCGCCCGAGCTCTCGGCCGGGCCGCTTTGGACTCGGGGAGGCACTTGATGATGTCACAGTGTCTGCCCGACGACTGCCGCAAGGCACTCGGGTCGCTGCCATGGAAACGGCATCACAATCCACCTCCCAGCCACGCCCGGCCCCTTCACCTTCCTCTGCGTCTCCCCTCTCGCAAGCTCTGCAGCACTGCCCTTGGAGTGGAAATCCGGCCTCCTGAGGGCCAAGTTCCACCAGCCAAGCAGCACCGTCCCTACCTTCCCGGCAGAACTTACCTGCGGGCTCACGCAGCCCCACGCTCCCTCCACTGCGAGCCTGCCCTTTGGGCGTGCCCGCGCTCGCGCTCACACACACACACACACACACCCCCTCCCCCGCCCCCAGAGTGAGCCCAAACACCCAGACACGCCCCGCCCCAAGAGTGAGCCCAAACACACCCACACGCCCCGCCCCCAGAGTGAGCCCAGGAAAGGTCAAAGTGAGACAACACATGGCTCGAGAGAAAGGCACTTTCATAGGCAAAGCAGGAGCTGCACACGCAAACCATGCAAAAGGAGGCCTTCCTTCACTGCCTCCCACCACCAGCAGGCCCATGTTTCGCCATTGAAAGGAAAGCAGGGCTTCAGCCCTCCTAAGGGCTCCTGCGGAAGAGAAACGCCGTCACTCTGAACATCCCCGCTTCCGTCGGCTCTCGTCCGCAGGCACTCGTCTTCTCTGCAGCCTTCCCAGCTGCTCTCCTCCATGACCTCATGACACCTGCCTGCTCCTGGCCAATCCCGTTGCTCTCGTGCCATGACCTCACAAGCGGCAGCCCGACTCTCTTGGCTTGGCCGGCCTCTGCTAGCCCTTCCCGCCGCCCGAGCTCTCGGCCGGGCCGCTTTGGACTCGGGGAGGCACTTGATGACGTCACAGTGTCTGCCCGACGACTGCCGCAAGGCACTCGGGTCGCTGCCGTGGAAACGGCATCACAATCCACCTCCCAGCCACGCCCGGCCCCTTCACCTTCCTCTGCGTCTCCCCTCTCGCAAGCTCTGCAGCACTGCCCTTGGAGTGGAAATCCGGCCTCCTGAGGGCCAAGTTCCACCAGCCAAGCAGCACCGTCCCTACCTTCCCGGCAGAACTTACCTGCGGGCTCACGCAGCCCCACGCTCCCTCCACTGCGAGCCTGCCCTTTGGGCGTGCCCGCGCTCACACACACACACACACACACACCCCCTCCCCCGCCCCCAGAGTGAGCCCAAACACACAGACACGCCCCGCCCCCAGAGTGAGCCCAAACACACCCACACGCCCCGCCCCCAGAGTGAGCCCAGGAAAGGTCAAAGTGAGACAACACATGGCTCGAGAGAAAGGCACTTTCATAGGCAAAGCAGGAGCTGCACACGCAAACCATGCAAAAGGAGGCCTTCCTTCACTGCCTCCCACCACCAGCAGGCCCATGTTTCGCCATTGAAAGGAAAGCAGGGCTTCAGCCCTCCTAAGGGCTCCTGCGGAAGAGAAACGCCGTCACTCTGAACATCCCCGCTTCCGTCGGCTCTCGTCCGCAGGCACTCGTCTTCTCTGCAGCCTTCCCAGCTGCTCTCCTCCATGACCTCATGACACCTGCCTGCTCCTGGCCAATCCCGTTGCTCTCGTGCCATGACCTCACAAGCGGCAGCCCGACTCTCTTGGCTTCGCCGGCCTCTGCTAGCCCTTCCCGCCGCCCAAGCTCTCGGCCGGGCCGCTTTGGACTCGGGGAGGCACTTGATGACGTCACAGTGTCTGCCCGACGACTGCCGCAAGGCACTCGGGTCGCTGCCATGGAAACGGCATCACAATCCACCTCCCAGCCACGCCCGGCCCCTTCACATTCCTCTGCGTCTCCCCTCTCGCAAGCTCTGCAGCACTGCCCTTGGAGTGGAAATCCGGCCTCCTGAGGGCCAAGTTCCACCAGCCAAGCAGCACCGTCCCTACCTTCCCGGCAGAACTTACCTGCGGGCTCACGCAGCCCCACGCTCCCTCCACTGCGAGCCTGCCCTTTGGGCGTGCCCGCGCTCGCGCTCACACACACACACACACACACACCCCCTCCCCCGCCCCCAGAGTGAGCCCAAACACCCAGACACGCCCCGCCCCAAGAGTGAGCCCAAACACACCCACACGCCCCGCCCCCAGAGTGAGCCCAGGAAAGGTCAAAGTGAGACAACACATGGCTCGAGAGAAAGGCACTTTCATAGGCAAAGCAGGAGCTGCACACGCAAACCATGCAAAAGGAGGCCTTCCTTCACTGCCTCCCACCACCAGCAGGCCCATGTTTCGCCATTGAAAGGAAAGCAGGGCTTCAGCCCTCCTAAGGGCTCCTGCGGAAGAGAAACGCCGTCACTCTGAACATCCCCGCTTCCGTCGGCTCTCGTCCGCAGGCACTCGTCTTCTCTGCAGCCTTCCCAGCTGCTCTCCTCCATGACCTCATGACACCTGCCTGCTCCTGGCCAATCCCGTTGCTCTCGTGCCATGACCTCACAAGCGGCAGCCCGACTCTCTTGGCTTGGCCGGCCTCTGCTAGCCCTTCCCGCCGCCCGAGCTCTCGGCCGGGCCGCTTTGGACTCGGGGAGGCACTTGATGACGTCACAGTGTCTGCCCGACGACTGCCGCAAGGCACTCGGGTCGCTGCCATGGAAACGGCATCACAATCCACCTCCCAGCCACGCCCGGCCCCTTCACCTTCCTCTGCGTCTCCCCTCTCGCAAGCTCTGCAGCACTGCCCTTGGAGTGGAAATCCGGCCTCCTGAGGGCCAAGTTCCACCAGCCAAGCAGCACCGTCCCTACCTTCCCGGCAGAACTTACCTGCGGGCTCACGCAGCCCCACGCTCCCTCCACTGCGAGCCTGCCCTTTGGGCGTGCCCGCGCTCGCGCTCACACACACACACACACACCCTCCCCCGCCCCCAGAGTGAGCCCAAACACACAGACACGCCCCGCCCCCAGAGTGAGCCCAAACACACCCACACGCCCCGCCCCCAGAGTGAGCCCAGGAAAGGTCAAAGTGAGACAACACATGGCTCGAGAGAAAGGCACTTTCATAGGCAAAGCAGGAGCTGCACACGCAAACCATGCAAAAGGAGGCCTTCCTTCACTGCCTCCCACCACCAGCAGGCCCATGTTTCGCCATTGAAAGGAAAGCAGGGCTTCAGCCCTCCTAAGGGCTCCTGCGGAAGAGAAACGCCGTCACTCTGAACATCCCCGCTTCCGTCGGCTCTCGTCCGCAGGCACTCGTCTTCTCTGCAGCCTTCCCAGCTGCTCTCCTCCATGACCTCATGACACCTGCCTGCTCCTGGCCAATCCCGTTGCTCTCGTGCCATGACCTCACAAGCGGCAGCCCGACTCTCTTGGCTTGGCCGGCCTCTGCTAGCCCTTCCCGCCGCCCGAGCTCTCGGCCGGGCCGCTTTGGACTCGGGGAGGCACTTGATGACGTCACAGTGTCTGCCCGACGACTGCCGCAAGGCACTCGGGTCGCTGCCGTGGAAACGGCATCACAATCCACCTCCCAGCCACGCCCGGCCCCTTCACCTTCCTCTGCGTCTCCCCTCTCGCAAGCTCTGCAGCACTGCCCTTGGAGTGGAAATCCGGCCTCCTGAGGGCCAAGTTCCACCAGCCAAGCAGCACCGTCCCTACCTTCCCGGCAGAACTTACCTGCGGGCTCACGCAGCCCCACGCTCCCTCCACTGCGAGCCTGCCCTTTGGGCGTGCCCGCGCTCGCGCTCACACACACACACACACACACACCCTCCCCCGCCCCCAGAGTGAGCCCAAACACACAGACACGCCCCGCCCCCAGAGTGAGCCCAAACACACCCACACGCCCCGCCCCCAGAGTGAGCCCAGGAAAGGTCAAAGTGAGACAACACATGGCTCGAGAGAAAGGCACTTTCATAGGCAAAGCAGGAGCTGCACACGCAAACCATGCAAAAGGAGGCCTTCCTTCACTGCCTCCCACCACCAGCAGGCCCATGTTTCGCCATTGAAAGGAAAGCAGGGCTTCAGCCCTCCTAAGGGCTCCTGCGGAAGAGAAACGCCGTCACTCTGAACATCCCCGCTTCCGTCGGCTCTCGTCCGCAGGCACTCGTCTTCTCTGCAGCCTTCCCAGCTGCTCTCCTCCATGACCTCATGACACCTGCCTGCTCCTGGCCAATCCCGTTGCTCTCGTGCCATGACCTCACAAGCGGCAGCCCGACTCTCTTGGCTTCGCCGGCCTCTGCTAGCCCTTCCCGCCGCCCAAGCTCTCGGCCGGGCCGCTTTGGACTCGGGGAGGCACTTGATGACGTCACAGTGTCTGCCCGACGACTGCCGCAAGGCACTCGGGTCGCTGCCATGGAAACGGCATCACAATCCACCTCCCAGCCACGCCCGGCCCCTTCACATTCCTCTGCGTCTCCCCTCTCGCAAGCTCTGCAGCACTGCCCTTGGAGTGGAAATCCGGCCTCCTGAGGGCCAAGTTCCACCAGCCAAGCAGCACCGTCCCTACCTTCCCGGCAGAACTTACCTGCGGGCTCACGCAGCCCCACGCTCCCTCCACTGCGAGCCTGCCCTTTGGGCGTGCCCGCGCTCACACACACACACACACACACACCCACCCCGTCCCCCCCTCCCCCGCCCCCAGAGTGAGCCCAAACACACAGACACGCCCCCCCCCCCCCCGCCCCCAGAGTGAGCCCAAACACACCCACACACCCCGCCCCCAGAGTGAGCCCAGGAAAGGTCAAAGTGAGACAACACATGGCTCGAGAGAAAGGCACTTTCATAGGCAAAGCAGGAGCTGCACACGCAAACCATGCAAAAGGAGGCCTTCCTTCACTGCCTCCCACCACCAGCAGGCCCATGTTTAGCCATTGAAAGGAAAGCAGGGCTTCAGCCCTCCTAAGGGCTCCTGCGGAAGAGAAACGCCGTCACTCTGAACATCCCCACTTCCGTCGGCTCTCTTCCGCAGGCACTCGTCTTCTCTGCAGCCTTCCCAGCTGCTCTCCTCCATGACCTCATGACACCTGCCTGCTCCTGGCCAATCCCGTTGCTCTCGTGCCATGACCTCACAAGCGGCAGCCCGACTCTCTTGGCTTCGCCGGCCTCTGCTAGCCCTTCCCGCCGCCTGAGCTCTGGGCCGGGCCGCTTTGGACTCGGTGAGGCACTTGATGACGTCACAGTGTCTGCCCGACGACTGCCACAAGGCACTCGGGTCGCTGCCGTGGAAACGGCATCACAATCCACCTCCCAGCCACGCCCGGCCCCTTCACCTTCCTCTGCGTCTCCCCTCTCGCAAGCTCTGCAGCACTGCCCTTGGAGTGGAAATCCGGCCTCCTGAGGGCCAAGTTCCACCAGCCAAGCAGCACCGTCCCTACCTTCCCGGCAGAACTTACCTGTGGGCTCACGCAGCCCCACGCTCCCTCCACTGCGAGCCTGCCCTTTGGGCGTGCCCGCGCTCGCGCTCACACACACACACACACACACACCCTCCCCCCCGCCCCCAGAGTGAGCCCAAACACACAGACACGCCCCACCCCCCCCCCACCCCCAGAGTGAGCCCAAACACACCCACACGCCCCGCCCCCAGAGTGAGCCCAGGAAAGGTCAAAGTGAGACAACACATGGCTCGAGAGAAAGGCACTTTCATAGGCAAAGCAGGAGCTGCACACGCAAACCATGCAAAAGGAGGCCTTCCTTCACTGCCTCCCACCACCAGCAGGCCCATGTTTCGCCATTGAAAGGAAAGCAGGGCTTCAGCCCTCCTAAGGGCTCCTGCGGAAGAGAAACGCCGTCACTCTGAACATCCCCGCTTCCGTCGGCTCTCGTCCGCAGGCACTCGTCTTCTCTGCAGCCTTCCCAGCTGCTCTCCTCCATGACCTCATGACACCTGCCTGCTCCTGGCCAATCCCGTTGCTCTCGTGCCATGACCTCACAAGCGGCAGCCCGACTCTCTTGGCTTCGCCGGCCTCTGCTAGCCCTTCCCGCCGCCCGAGCTCTCGGCCGGGCCGCTTTGGACTCGGGGAGGCACTTGATGACGTCACAGTGTCTGCCCGACGACTGCCGCAAGGCACTCGGGTCGCTGCCGTGGAAACGGCATCACAATCCACCTCCCAGCCACGCCCGGCCCCTTCACCTTCCTCTGCGTCTCCCCTCTCGCAAGCTCTGCAGCACTGCCCTTGCAGTGGAAATCCGGCCTCCTGAGGGCCAAGTTCCACCAGCCAAGCAGCACCGTCCCTACCTTCCCGGCAGAACTTACCTGCGGGCTCACGCAGCCCCACGCTCCCTCCACTGCGAGCCTGCCCTTTGGGCGTGCCCGCGCTCACACACACACACACCCGCCCCCCCCCTCCCCCGCCCCCAGAGTGAGCCCAAACACACAGACACGCCCCCCCCCCCCCACCCCCAGAGTGAGCCCAAACACACCCACACGCCCCGCCCCCAGAGTGAGCCCAGGAAAGGTCAAAGTGAGACAACACATGGCTCGAGAGAAAGGCACTTTCATAGGCAAAGCAGGAGCTGCACACGCAAACAATGCAAAAGGAGGCCTTCCTTCACTGCCTCCCACCACCAGCAGGCCCATGTTTCGCCATTGAAAGGAAAGCAGGGCTTCAGCCCTCCTAAGGGCTCCTGCGGAAGAGAAACGCCGTCACTCTGAACATCCCCGCTTCCGTCGGCTCTCGTCCGCAGGCACTCGTCTTCTCTGCAGCCTTCCCAGCTGCTCTCCTCCATGACCTCATGACACCTGCCTGCTCCTGGCCAATCCCGTTGCTCTCGTGCCATGACCTCACAAGCGGCAGCCCGACTGTCTTGGCTTCGCCGGCCTCTGCTAGCCCTTCCCGCCGCCCGAGCTCTCGGCCGGGCCGCTTTGGACTCGGGGAGGCACTTGATGACGTCACAGTGTCTGCCCGACGACTGCCGCAAGGCACTCGGGTCGCTGCCGTGGAAACGGCATCACAATCCACCTCCCAGCCACGCCCGGCCCCTTCACCTTCCTCTGCGTCTCCCCTCTCGCAAGCTCTGCGGCACTGCCCTTGGAGTGGAAATCCGGCCTCCTGAGGGCCAAGTTCCACCAGCCAAGCAGCACCGTCCCTACCTTCCCGGCAGAACTTACCTGCGGGCTCACGCAGCCCCACGCTCCCTCCACTGCGAGCCTGCCCTTTGGGCGTTCCCGCGCTCACACACACACACACACACACACCCACCCTGTCCCCCCCTCCCCCGCCCCCAGAGTGAGCCCAAACACACAGACACGCCCCCCCCCCCCGCCCCCAGAGTGAGCCCAAACACACCCACACGCCCCGCCCCCAGAGTGAGCCCAGGAAAGGTCAAAGTGAGACAACACATGGCTCGAGAGAAAGGCACTTTCATAGGCAAAGCAGGAGCTGCACACGCAAACAATGCAAAAGGAGGCCTTCCTTCACTGCCTCCCACCACCACCAGCAGGCCCATGTTTCGCCATTGAAAGGAAAGCAGGGCTTCAGCCCTCCTAAGGGCTCCTGCGGAAGAGAAACGCCGTCACTCTGAACATCCCCGCTTCCGTCGGCTCTCGTCCGCAGGCACTCGTCTTCTCTGCAGCCTTCCCAGCTGCTCTCCTCCATGACCTCATGACACCTGCCTGCTCCTGGCCAATCCCGTTGCTCTCGTGCCATGACCTTACAAGCGGCAGCCCGACTCTCTTGGCTTCGCCGGCCTCTGCTAGCCCTTCCCGCCGCCTCAGCTCTCGGCCGGGCCGCTTTGGACTCGGGGAGGCACTTGATGACGTCACAGTGTCTGCCCGACGACTGCCACAAGGCACTCGGGTCGCTGCCGTGGAAACGGCATCACAATCCACCTCCCAGCCACGCCCAGCCCCTTCACCTTCCTCTGCGTCTCCCCTCTCGCAAGCTCTGCAGCACTGCCCTTGGAGTGGAAATCCGGCCTCCTGAGGGCCAAGTTCCACCAGCCAAGCAGCACCGTCCCTACCTTCCCGGCAGAACTTACCTGCGGGCTCACGCAGCCCCACGCTCCCTCCACTGCGAGCCTGCCCTTTGGGCGTGCCCGCGCTCGCGCTCACACACACACACACACACACACACACCCTCCCCCGCCCCCAGAGTGAGCCCAAACACACAGACACGCCCCGCCCCAAGAGTGAGCCCAAACACACCCACACGCCCCGCCCCCAGAGTGAGCCCAGGAAAGGTCAAAGTGAGACAACACATGGCTCGAGAGAAAGGCACTTTCATAGGCAAAGCAGGAGCTGCACACGCAAACCATGCAAAAGGAGGCCTTCCTTCACTGCCTCCCACCACCAGCAGGCCCATGTTTCGCCATTGAAAGGAAAGCAGGGCTTCAGCCCTCCTAAGGGCTCCTGCGGAAGAGAAACGCCGTCACTCTGAACATCCCCGCTTCCGTCGGCTCTCGTCCGCAGGCACTCGTCTTCTCTGCAGCCTTCCCAGCTGCTCTCCTCCATGACCTCATGACACCTGCCTGCTCCTGGCCAATCCCGTTGCTCTCGTGCCATGACCTCACAAGCGGCAGCCCGACTCTCTTGGCTTCGCCGGCCTCTGCTAGCCCTTCCCGCCGCCCGAGCTCTCGGCCGGGCCGCTTTGGACTCGGGGAGGCACTTGATGACGTCACAGTGTCTGCCCGACGACTGCCGCAAGGCACTCGGGTCGCTGCCGTGGAAACGGCATCACAATCCACCTCCCAGCCACGCCCGGCCCCTTCACCTTCCTCTGCGTCTCCCCTCTCGCAAGCTCTGCGGCACTGCCCTTGGAGTGGAAATCCGGCCTCCTGAGGGCCAAGTTCCACCAGCCAAGCAGCACCGTCCCTACCTTCCCGGCAGAACTTACCTGCGGGCTCACGCAGCCCCACGCTCCCTCCACTGCGAGCCTGCCCTTTGGGCGTGCCCGCGCTCGCGCTCACACACACACACACACACACCCCCTCCCCCGCCCCCAGAGTGAGCCCAAACACCCAGACACGCCCCACCCCCCCCCGCCCCCAGAGTGAGCCCAAACACACCCACACGCCCCGCCCCCAGAGTGAGCCCAGGAAAGGTCAAAGTGAGACAACACATGGCTCGAGAGAAAGGCACTTTCATAGGCAAAGCAGGAGCTGCACACGCAAACCATGCAAAAGGAGGCCTTCCTTCCCTGCCTCCCACCACCAGCAGGCCCATGTTTCGCCATTGAAAGGAAAGCAGGGCTTCAGCCCTCCTAAGGGCTCCTGCGGAAGAGAAACGCCGTCACTCTGAACATCCCCGCTTCCGTCGGCTCTCGTCCGCAGGCACTCGTCTTCTCTGCAGCCTTCCCAGCTGCTCTCCTCCATGACCTCATGACACCTGCCTGCTCCTGGCCAATCCCGTTGCTCTCGTGCCATGACCTCACAAGCGGCAGCCCGACTCTCTTGGCTTCGCCGTCCTCTGCTAGCCCTTCCCGCCGCCCGAGCTCTCGGCCGGGCCGCTTTGGACTCGGGGAGGCACTTGATGATGTCACAGTGTCTGCCCGACGACTGCCGCAAGGCACTCGGGTCGCTGCCATGGAAACGGCATCACAATCCACCTCCCAGCCACGCCCGGCCCCTTCACCTTCCTCTGCGTCTCCCCTCTCGCAAGCTCTGCAGCACTGCCCTTGGAGTGGAAATCCGGCCTCCTGAGGGCCAAGTTCCACCAGCCAAGCAGCACCGTCCCTACCTTCCCGGCAGAACTTACCTGCGGGCTCACGCAGCCCCACGCTCCCTCCACTGCGAGCCTGCCCTTTGGGCGTGCCCGCGCTCGCGCTCACACACACACACACACACCCTCCCCCGCCCCCAGAGTGAGCCCAAACACACAGACACGCCCCGCCCCCAGAGTGAGCCCAAACACACCCACACGCCCCGCCCCCAGAGTGAGCCCAGGAAAGGTCAAAGTGAGACAACACATGGCTCGAGAGAAAGGCACTTTCATAGGCAAAGCAGGAGCTGCACACGCAAACCATGCAAAAGGAGGCCTTCCTTCACTGCCTCCCACCACCAGCAGGCCCATGTTTCGCCATTGAAAGGAAAGCAGGGCTTCAGCCCTCCTAAGGGCTCCTGCGGAAGAGAAACGCCGTCACTCTGAACATCCCCGCTTCCGTCGGCTCTCGTCCGCAGGCACTCGTCTTCTCTGCAGCCTTCCCAGCTGCTCTCCTCCATGACCTCATGACACCTGCCTGCTCCTGGCCAATCCCGTTGCTCTCGTGCCATGACCTCACAAGCGGCAGCCCGACTCTCTTGGCTTCGCCGGCCTCTGCTAGCCCTTCCCGCCGCCCGAGCTCTCGGCCGGGCCGCTTTGGACTCGGGGAGGCACTTGATGATGTCACAGTGTCTGCCCGACGACTGCCGCAAGGCACTCGGGTCGCTGCCATGGAAACGGCATCACAATCCACCTCCCAGCCACGCCCGGCCCCTTCACCTTCCTCTGCGTCTCCCCTCTCGCAAGCTCTGCAGCACTGCCCTTGGAGTGGAAATCCGGCCTCCTGAGGGCCAAGTTCCACCAGCCAAGCAGCACCGTCCCTACCTTCCCGGCAGAACTTACCTGCGGGCTCACGCAGCCCCACGCTCCCTCCACTGCGAGCCTGCCCTTTGGGCGTGCCCGCGCTCGCGCTCACACACACACACACACACACACCCTCCCCCGCCCCCAGAGTGAGCCCAAACACACAGACACGCCCCGCCCCAAGAGTGAGCCCAAACACACCCACACGCCCCGCCCCCAGAGTGAGCCCAGGAAAGGTCAAAGTGAGACAACACATGGCTCGAGAGAAAGGCACTTTCATAGGCAAAGCAGGAGCTGCACACGCAAACCATGCAAAAGGAGGCCTTCCTTCACTGCCTCCCACCACCAGCAGGCCCATGTTTCGCCATTGAAAGGAAAGCAGGGCTTCAGCCCTCCTAAGGGCTCCTGCGGAAGAGAAACGCCGTCACTCTGAACATCCCCGCTTCCGTCGGCTCTCGTCCGCAGGCACTCGTCTTCTCTGCAGCCTTCCCAGCTGCTCTCCTCCATGACCTCATGACACCTGCCTGCTCCTGGCCAATCCCGTTGCTCTCGTGCCATGACCTCACAAGCGGCAGCCCGACTCTCTTGGCTTGGCCGGCCTCTGCTAGCCCTTCCCGCCGCCCGAGCTCTCGGCCGGGCCGCTTTGGACTCGGGGAGGCACTTGATGACGTCACAGTGTCTGCCCGACGACTGCCGCAAGGCACTCGGGTCGCTGCCGTGGAAACGGCATCACAATCCACCTCCCAGCCACGCCCGGCCCCTTCACCTTCCTCTGCGTCTCCCCTCTCGCAAGCTCTGCAGCACTGCCCTTGGAGTGGAAATCCGGCCTCCTGAGGGCCAAGTTCCACCAGCCAAGCAGCACCGTCCCTACCTTCCCGGCAGAACTTACCTGCGGGCTCACGCAGCCCCACGCTCCCTCCACTGCGAGCCTGCCCTTTGGGCGTGCCCGTGCTCACACACACACACACACACACACACACCCTCCCCCGCCCCCAGAGTGAGCCCAAACACACAGACACGCCCCGCCCCCAGAGTGAGCCCAAACACACCCACACGCCCCGCCCCCAGAGTGAGCCCAGGAAAGGTCAAAGTGAGACAACACATGGCTCGAGAGAAAGGCACTTTCATAGGCAAAGCAGGAGCTGCACACGCAAACCATGCAAAAGGAGGCCTTCCTTCACTGCCTCCCACCACCAGCAGGCCCATGTTTCGCCATTGAAAGGAAAGCAGGGCTTCAGCCCTCCTAAGGGCTCCTGCGGAAGAGAAACGCCGTCACTCTGAACATCCCCGCTTCCGTCGGCTCTCGTCCGCAGGCACTCGTCTTCTCTGCAGCCTTCCCAGCTGCTCTCCTCCATGACCTCATGACACCTGCCTGCTCCTGGCCAATCCCGTTGCTCTCGTGCCATGACCTCACAAGCGGCAGCCCGACTCTCTTGGCTTCGCCGGCCTCTGCTAGCCCTTCCCGCCGCCCGAGCTCTCGGCCGGGCCGCTTTGGACTCGGGGAGGCACTTGATGATGTCACAGTGTCTGCCCGACGACTGCCGCAAGGCACTCGGGTCGCTGCCATGGAAACGGCATCACAATCCACCTCCCAGCCACGCCCGGCCCCTTCACCTTCCTCTGCGTCTCCCCTCTCGCAAGCTCTGCAGCACTGCCCTTGGAGTGGAAATCCGGCCTCCTGAGGGCCAAGTTCCACCAGCCAAGCAGCACCGTCCCTACCTTCCCGGCAGAACTTACCTGCGGGCTCACGCAGCCCCACGCTCCCTCCACTGCGAGCCTGCCCTTTGGGCGTGCCCGCGCTCGCGCTCACACACGCACACACACACACACACACCCTCCCCCGCCCCCAGAGTGAGCCCAAACACACAGACACGCCCCGCCCCAAGAGTGAGCCCAAACACACCCACACGCCCCGCCCTCAGAGTGAGCCCAGGAAAGGTCAAAGTGAGACAACACATGGCTCGAGAGAAAGGCACTTTCATAGGCAAAGCAGGAGCTGCACACGCAAACCATGCAAAAGGAGGCCTTCCTTCACTGCCTCCCACCACCAGCAGGCCCATGTTTCGCCATTGAAAGGAAAGCAGGGCTTCAGCCCTCCTAAGGGCTCCTGCGGAAGAGAAACGCCGTCACTCTGAACATCCCCGCTTCCGTCGGCTCTCGTCCGCAGGCACTCGTCTTCTCTGCAGCCTTCCCAGCTGCTCTCCTCCATGACCTCATGACACCTGCCTGCTCCTGGCCAATCCCGTTGCTCTCGTGCCATGACCTCACAAGCGGCAGCCCGACTCTCTTGGCTTGGCCGGCCTCTGCTAGCCCTTCCCGCCGCCCGAGCTCTCGGCCGGGCCGCTTTGGACTCGGGGAGGCACTTGATGACGTCACAGTGTCTGCCCGACGACTGCCGCAAGGCACTCGGGTCGCTGCCGTGGAAACGGCATCACAATCCACCTCCCAGCCACGCCCGGCCCCTTCACCTTCCTCTGCGTCTCCCCTCTCGCAAGCTCTGCGGCACTGCCCTTGGAGTGGAAATCCGGCCTCCTGAGGGCCAAGTTCCACCAGCCAAGCAGCACCGTCCCTACCTTCCCGGCAGAACTTACCTGCGGGCTCACGCAGCCCCACGCTCCCTCCACTGCGAGCCTGCCCTTTGGGCGTGCCCGCGCTCGCGCTCACACACACACACACACACACACACACCCTCCCCCGCCCCCAGAGTGAGCCCAAACACACAGACACGCCCCGCCCCAAGAGTGAGCCCAAACACACCCACACGCCCCGCCCCCAGAGTGAGCCCAGGAAAGGTCAAAGTGAGACAACACATGGCTCGAGAGAAAGGCACTTTCATAGGCAAAGCAGGAGCTGCACACGCAAACCATGCAAAAGGAGGCCTTCCTTCACTGCCTCCCACCACCAGCAGGCCCATGTTTCGCCATTGAAAGGAAAGCAGGGCTTCAGCCCTCCTAAGGGCTCCTGCGGAAGAGAAACGCCGTCACTCTGAACATCCCCGCTTCCGTCGGCTCTCGTCCGCAGGCACTCGTCTTCTCTGCAGCCTTCCCAGCTGCTCTCCTCCATGACCTCATGACACCTGCCTGCTCCTGGCCAATCCCGTTGCTCTCGTGCCATGACCTCACAAGCGGCAGCCCGACTCTCTTGGCTTCGCCGGCCTCTGCTAGCCCTTCCCGCCGCCCGAGCTCTCGGCCGGGCCGCTTTGGACTCGGGGAGGCACTTGATGACGTCACAGTGTCTGCCCGACGACTGCCGCAAGGCACTCGGGTCGCTGCCGTGGAAACGGCATCACAATCCACCTCCCAGCCACGCCCGGCCCCTTCACCTTCCTCTGCGTCTCCCCTCTCGCAAGCTCTGCGGCACTGCCCTTGGAGTGGAAATCCGGCCTCCTGAGGGCCAAGTTCCACCAGCCAAGCAGCACCGTCCCTACCTTCCCGGCAGAACTTACCTGCGGGCTCACGCAGCCCCACGCTCCCTCCACTGCGAGCCTGCCCTTTGGGCGTGCCCGCGCTCGCGCTCACACACACACACACACACACCCCCTCCCCCGCCCCCAGAGTGAGCCCAAACACACAGACACGCCCCACCCCCCCCCCGCCCCCAGAGTGAGCCCAAACACACCCACACGCCCCGCCCCCAGAGTGAGCCCAGGAAAGGTCAAAGTGAGACAACACATGGCTCGAGAGAAAGGCACTTTCATAGGCAAAGCAGGAGCTGCACACGCAAACCATGCAAAAGGAGGCCTTCCTTCCCTGCCTCCCACCACCAGCAGGCCCATGTTTCGCCATTGAAAGGAAAGCAGGGCTTCAGCCCTCCTAAGGGCTCCTGCGGAAGAGAAACGCCGTCACTCTGAACATCCCCGCTTCCGTCGGCTCTCGTCCGCAGGCACTCGTCTTCTCTGCAGCCTTCCCAGCTGCTCTCCTCCATGACCTCATGACACCTGCCTGCTCCTGGCCAATCCCGTTGCTCTCGTGCCATGACCTCACAAGCGGCAGCCCGACTCTCTTGGCTTCGCCGGCCTCTGCTAGCCCTTCCCGCCGCCCGAGCTCTCGGCCGGGCCGCTTTGGACTCGGGGAGGCACTTGATGATGTCACAGTGTCTGCCCGACGACTGCCGCAAGGCACTCGGGTCGCTGCCATGGAAACGGCATCACAATCCACCTCCCAGCCACGCCCGGCCCCTTCACCTTCCTCTGCGTCTCCCCTCTCGCAAGCTCTGCAGCACTGCCCTTGGAGTGGAAATCCGGCCTCCTGAGGGCCAAGTTCCACCAGCCAAGCAGCACCGTCCCTACCTTCCCGGCAGAACTTACCTGCGGGCTCACGCAGCCCCACGCTCCCTCCACTGCGAGCCTGCCCTTTGGGCGTGCCCGCGCTCGCGCTCACACACACACACACACACCCTCCCCCGCCCCCAGAGTGAGCCCAAACACACAGACACGCCCCGCCCCAAGAGTGAGCCCAAACACACCCACACGCCCCGCCCCCAGAGTGAGCCCAGGAAAGGTCAAAGTGAGACAACACATGGCTCGAGAGAAAGGCACTTTCATAGGCAAAGCAGGAGCTGCACACGCAAACCATGCAAAAGGAGGCCTTCCTTCACTGCCTCCCACCACCAGCAGGCCCATGTTTCGCCATTGAAAGGAAAGCAGGGCTTCAGCCCTCCTAAGGGCTCCTGCGGAAGAGAAACGCCGTCACTCTGAACATCCCCGCTTCCGTCGGCTCTCGTCCGCAGGCACTCGTCTTCTCTGCAGCCTTGCCAGCTGCTCTCCTCCATGACCTCATGACACCTGCCTGCTCCTGGCCAATCCCGTTGCTCTCGTGCCATGACCTCACAAGCGGCAGCCCGACTCTCTTGGCTTCGCCGGCCTCTGCTAGCCCTTCCCGCCGCCCGAGCTCTCGGCCGGGCCGCTTTGGACTCGGGGAGGCACTTGATGATGTCACAGTGTCTGCCCGACGACTGCCGCAAGGCACTCGGGTCGCTGCCGTGGAAACGGCATCACAATCCACCTCCCAGCCACGCCCGGCCCCTTCACCTTCCTCTGCGTCTCCCCTCTCGCAAGCTCTGCAGCACTGCCCTTGGAGTGGAAATCCGGCCTCCTGAGGGCCAAGTTCCACCAGCCAAGCAGCACCGTCCCTACCTTCCCGGCAGAACTTACCTGCGGGCTCACGCAGCCCCACGCTCCCTCCACTGCGAGCCTGCCCTTTGGGCGTGCCCGTGCTCACACACACACACACACACACACACACACCCTCCCCCGCCCCCAGAGTGAGCCCAAACACACAGACACGCCCCGCCCCCAGAGTGAGCCCAAACACACCCACACGCCCCGCCCCCAGAGTGAGCCCAGGAAAGGTCAAAGTGAGACAACACATGGCTCGAGAGAAAGGCACTTTCATAGGCAAAGCAGGAGCTGCACACGCAAACCATGCAAAAGGAGGCCTTCCTTCACTGCCTCCCACCACCAGCAGGCCCATGTTTCGCCATTGAAAGGAAAGCAGGGCTTCAGCCCTCCTAAGGGCTCCTGCGGAAGAGAAACGCCGTCACTCTGAACATCCCCGCTTCCGTCGGCTCTCGTCCGCAGGCACTCGTCTTCTCTGCAGCCTTCCCAGCTGCTCTCCTCCATGACCTCATGACACCTGCCTGCTCCTGGCCAATCCCGTTGCTCTCGTGCCATGACCTCACAAGCGGCAGCCCGACTCTCTTGGCTTCGCCGGCCTCTGCTAGCCCTTCCCGCCGCCCGAGCTCTCGGCCGGGCCGCTTTGGACTCGGGGAGGCACTTGATGACGTCACAGTGTCTGCCCGACGACTGCCGCAAGGCACTCGGGTCGCTGCCATGGAAACGGCATCACAATCCACCTCCCAGCCACGCCCGGCCCCTTCACCTTCCTCTGCGTCTCCCCTCTCGCAAGCTCTGCAGCACTGCCCTTGGAGTGGAAATCCGGCCTCCTGAGGGCCAAGTTCCACCAGCCAAGCAGCACCGTCCCTACCTTCCCGGCAGAACTTACCTGCGGGCTCACGCAGCCCCACGCTCCCTCCACTGCGAGCCTGCCCTTTGGGCGTGCCCGCGCTCGCGCTCACACACACACACACACACACACACACCCTCCCCCGCCCCCAGAGTGAGCCCAAACACACAGACACGCCCCGCCCCAAGAGTGAGCCCAAACACACCCACACGCCCCGCCCCCAGAGTGAGCCCAGGAAAGGTCAAAGTGAGACAACACATGGCTCGAGAGAAAGGCACTTTCATAGGCAAAGCAGGAGCTGCACACGCAAACCATGCAAAAGGAGGCCTTCCTTCACTGCCTCCCACCACCAGCAGGCCCATGTTTCGCCATTGAAAGGAAAGCAGGGCTTCAGCCCTCCTAAGGGCTCCTGCGGAAGAGAAACGCCGTCACTCTGAACATCCCCGCTTCCGTCGGCTCTCGTCCGCAGGCACTCGTCTTCTCTGCAGCCTTCCCAGCTGCTCTCCTCCATGACCTCATGACACCTGCCTGCTCCTGGCCAATCCCGTTGCTCTCGTGCCATGACCTCACAAGCGGCAGCCCGACTCTCTTGGCTTCGCCGGCCTCTGCTAGCCCTTCCCGCCGCCCGAGCTCTCGGCCGGGCCGCTTTGGACTCGGGGAGGCACTTGATGACGTCACAGTGTCTGCCCGACGACTGCCGCAAGGCACTCGGGTCGCTGCCGTGGAAACGGCATCACAATCCACCTCCCAGCCACGCCCGGCCCCTTCACCTTCCTCTGCGTCTCCCCTCTCGCAAGCTCTGCGGCACTGCCCTTGGAGTGGAAATCCGGCCTCCTGAGGGCCAAGTTCCACCAGCCAAGCAGCACCGTCCCTACCTTCCCGGCAGAACTTACCTGCGGGCTCACGCAGCCCCACGCTCCCTCCACTGCGAGCCTGCCCTTTGGGCGTGCCCGCGCTCGCGCTCACACACACACACACACACACCCCCCTCCCCCGCCCCCAGAGTGAGCCCAAACACACAGACACGCCCCACCCCCCCCCGCCCCCAGAGTGAGCCCAAACACACCCACACGCCCCGCCCCCAGAGTGAGCCCAGGAAAGGTCAAAGTGAGACAACACATGGCTCGAGAGAAAGGCACTTTCATAGGCAAAGCAGGAGCTGCACACGCAAACCATGCAAAAGGAGGCCTTCCTTCCCTGCCTCCCACCACCAGCAGGCCCATGTTTCGCCATTGAAAGGAAAGCAGGGCTTCAGCCCTCCTAAGGGCTCCTGCGGAAGAGAAACGCCGTCACTCTGAACATCCCCGCTTCCGTCGGCTCTCGTCCGCAGGCACTCGTCTTCTCTGCAGCCTTCCCAGCTGCTCTCCTCCATGACCTCATGACACCTGCCTGCTCCTGGCCAATCCCGTTGCTCTCGTGCCATGACCTCACAAGCGGCAGCCCGACTCTCTTGGCTTGGCCGGCCTCTGCTAGCCCTTCCCGCCGCCCGAGCTCTCGGCCGGGCCGCTTTGGACTCGGGGAGGCACTTGATGACGTCACAGTGTCTGCCCGACGACTGCCGCAAGGCACTCGGGTCGCTGCCGTGGAAACGGCATCACAATCCACCTCCCAGCCACGCCCGGCCCCTTCACCTTCCTCTGCGTCTCCCCTCTCGCAAGCTCTGCAGCACTGCCCTTGGAGTGGAAATCCGGCCTCCTGAGGGCCAAGTTCCACCAGCCAAGCAGCACCGTCCCTACCTTCCCGGCAGAACTTACCTGCGGGCTCACGCAGCCCCACGCTCCCTCCACTGCGAGCCTGCCCTTTGGGCGTGCCCGTGCTCACACACACACACACACACACACACACACCCTCCCCCGCCCCCAGAGTGAGCCCAAACACACAGACACGCCCCGCCCCCAGAGTGAGCCCAAACACACCCACACGCCCCGCCCCCAGAGTGAGCCCAGGAAAGGTCAAAGTGAGACAACACATGGCTCGAGAGAAAGGCACTTTCATAGGCAAAGCAGGAGCTGCACACGCAAACCATGCAAAAGGAGGCCTTCCTTCACTGCCTCCCACCACCAGCAGGCCCATGTTTCGCCATTGAAAGGAAAGCAGGGCTTCAGCCCTCCTAAGGGCTCCTGCGGAAGAGAAACGCCGTCACTCTGAACATCCCCGCTTCCGTCGGCTCTCGTCCGCAGGCACTCGTCTTCTCTGCAGCCTTCCCAGCTGCTCTCCTCCATGACCTCATGACACCTGCCTGCTCCTGGCCAATCCCGTTGCTCTCGTGCCATGACCTCACAAGCGGCAGCCCGACTCTCTTGGCTTCGCCGGCCTCTGCTAGCCCTTCCCGCCGCCCGAGCTCTCGGCCGGGCCGCTTTGGACTCGGGGAGGCACTTGATGACGTCACAGTGTCTGCCCGACGACTGCCGCAAGGCACTCGGGTCGCTGCCATGGAAACGGCATCACAATCCACCTCCCAGCCACGCCCGGCCCCTTCACCTTCCTCTGCGTCTCCCCTCTCGCAAGCTCTGCAGCACTGCCCTTGGAGTGGAAATCCGGCCTCCTGAGGGCCAAGTTCCACCAGCCAAGCAGCACCGTCCCTACCTTCCCGGCAGAACTTACCTGCGGGCTCACGCAGCCCCACGCTCCCTCCACTGCGAGCCTGCCCTTTGGGCGTGCCCGCGCTCGCGCTCACACACACACACACACACACACACCCCCTCCCCCGCCCCCAGAGTGAGCCCAAACACACAGACACGCCCCGCCCCAAGAGTGAGCCCAAACACACCCACACGCCCCGCCCCCAGAGTGAGCCCAGGAAAGGTCAAAGTGAGACAACACATGGCTCGAGAGAAAGGCACTTTCATAGGCAAAGCAGGAGCTGCACACGCAAACCATGCAAAAGGAGGCCTTCCTTCACTGCCTCCCACCACCAGCAGGCCCATGTTTCGCCATTGAAAGGAAAGCAGGGCTTCAGCCCTCCTAAGGGCTCCTGCGGAAGAGAAACGCCGTCACTCTGAACATCCCCGCTTCCGTCGGCTCTCGTCCGCAGGCACTCGTCTTCTCTGCAGCCTTCCCAGCTGCTCTCCTCCATGACCTCATGACACCTGCCTGCTCCTGGCCAATCCCGTTGCTCTCGTGCCATGACCTCACAAGCGGCAGCCCGAATCTCTTGGCTTCGCCGGCCTCTGCTAGCCCTTCCCGCCGCCCGAGCTCTCGGCCGGGCCGCTTTGGACTCGGGGAGGCACTTGATGACGTCACAGTGTCTGCCCGACGACTGCCGCAAGGCACTCGGGTCGCTGCCGTGGAAACGGCATCACAATCCACCTCCCAGCCACGCCCGGCCCCTTCACCTTCCTCTGCGTCTCCCCTCTCGCAAGCTCTGCGGCACTGCCCTTGGAGTGGAAATCCGGCCTCCTGAGGGCCAAGTTCCACCAGCCAAGCAGCACCGTCCCTACCTTCCCGGCAGAACTTACCTGCGGGCTCACGCAGCCCCACGCTCCCTCCACTGCGAGCCTGCCCTTTGGGCGTGCCCGCGCTCGCGCTCACACACACACACACACACACCCCCTCCCCCGCCCCCAGAGTGAGCCCAAACACACAGACACGCCCCACCCCCCCCCGCCCCCAGAGTGAGCCCAAACACACCCACACGCCCCGCCCCCAGAGTGAGCCCAGGAAAGGTCAAAGTGAGACAACACATGGCTCGAGAGAAAGGCACTTTCATAGGCAAAGCAGGAGCTGCACACGCAAACCATGCAAAAGGAGGCCTTCCTTCACTGCCTCCCACCACCAGCAGGCCCATGTTTCGCCATTGAAAGGAAAGCAGGGCTTCAGCCCTCCTAAGGGCTCCTGCGGAAGAGAAACGCCGTCACTCTGAACATCCCCGCTTCCGTCGGCTCTCGTCCGCAGGCACTCGTCTTCTCTGCAGCCTTCCCAGCTGCTCTCCTCCATGACCTCATGACACCTGCCTGCTCCTGGCCAATCCCGTTGCTCTCGTGCCATGACCTCACAAGCGGCAGCCCGACTCTCTTGGCTTCGCCGGCCTCTGCTAGCCCTTCCCGCCGCCCGAGCTCTCGGCCGGGCCGCTTTGGACTCGGGGAGGCACTTGATGATGTCACAGTGTCTGCCCGACGACTGCCGCAAGGCACTCGGGTCGCTGCCATGGAAACGGCATCACAATCCACCTCCCAGCCACGCCCGGCCCCTTCACCTTCCTCTGCGTCTCCCCTCTCGCAAGCTCTGCAGCACTGCCCTTGGAGTGGAAATCCGGCCTCCTGAGGGCCAAGTTCCACCAGCCAAGCAGCACCGTCCCTACCTTCCCGGCAGAACTTACCTGCGGGCTCACGCAGCCCCACGCTCCCTCCACTGCGAGCCTGCCCTTTGGGCGTGCCCGTGCTCACACACACACACACACACACACACACACCCTCCCCCGCCCCCAGAGTGAGCCCAAACACACAGACACGCCCCGCCCCCAGAGTGAGCCCAAACACACCCACACGCCCCGCCCCCAGAGTGAGCCCAGGAAAGGTCAAAGTGAGACAACACATGGCTCGAGAGAAAGGCACTTTCATAGGCAAAGCAGGAGCTGCACACGCAAACCATGCAAAAGGAGGCCTTCCTTCACTGCCTCCCACCACCAGCAGGCCCATGTTTCGCCATTGAAAGGAAAGCAGGGCTTCAGCCCTCCTAAGGGCTCCTGCGGAAGAGAAACGCCGTCACTCTGAACATCCCCGCTTCCGTCGGCTCTCGTCCGCAGGCACTCGTCTTCTCTGCAGCCTTCCCAGCTGCTCTCCTCCATGACCTCATGACACCTGCCTGCTCCTGGCCAATCCCGTTGCTCTCGTGCCATGACCTCACAAGCGGCAGCCCGACTGTCTTGGCTTCGCCGGCCTCTGCTAGCCCTTCCCGCCGCCCGAGCTCTCGGCCGGGCCGCTTTGGACTCGGGGAGGCACTTGATGATGTCACAGTGTCTGCCCGACGACTGCCGCAAGGCACTCGGGTCGCTGCCATGGAAACGGCATCACAATCCACCTCCCAGCCACGCCCGGCCCCTTCACCTTCCTCTGCGTCTCCCCTCTCGCAAGCTCTGCAGCACTGCCCTTGGAGTGGAAATCCGGCCTCCTGAGGGCCAAGTTCCACCAGCCAAGCAGCACCGTCCCTACCTTCCCGGCAGAACTTACCTGCGGGCTCACGCAGCCCCACGCTCCCTCCACTGCGAGCCTGCCCTTTGGGCGTGCCCGCGCTCGCGCTCACACACACACACACACACACACACACCCTCCCCCGCCCCCAGAGTGAGCCCAAACACACAGACACGCCCCGCCCCAAGAGTGAGCCCAAACACACCCACACGCCCCGCCCCCAGAGTGAGCCCAGGAAAGGTCAAAGTGAGACAACACATGGCTCGAGAGAAAGGCACTTTCATAGGCAAAGCAGGAGCTGCACACGCAAACCATGCAAAAGGAGGCCTTCCTTCACTGCCTCCCACCACCAGCAGGCCCATGTTTCGCCATTGAAAGGAAAGCAGGGCTTCAGCCCTCCTAAGGGCTCCTGCGGAAGAGAAACGCCGTCACTCTGAACATCCCCGCTTCCGTCGGCTCTCGTCCGCAGGCACTCGTCTTCTCTGCAGCCTTCCCAGCTGCTCTCCTCCATGACCTCATGACACCTGCCTGCTCCTGGCCAATCCCGTTGCTCTCGTGCCATGACCTCACAAGCGGCAGCCCGACTCTCTTGGCTTCGCCGGCCTCTGCTAGCCCTTCCCGCCGCCCGAGCTCTCGGCCGGGCCGCTTTGGACTCGGGGAGGCACTTGATGACGTCACAGTGTCTGCCCGACGACTGCCGCAAGGCACTCGGGTCGCTGCCGTGGAAACGGCATCACAATCCACCTCCCAGCCACGCCCGGCCCCTTCACCTTCCTCTGCGTCTCCCCTCTCGCAAGCTCTGCGGCACTGCCCTTGGAGTGGAAATCCGGCCTCCTGAGGGCCAAGTTCCACCAGCCAAGCAGCACCGTCCCTACCTTCCCGGCAGAACTTACCTGCGGGCTCACGCAGCCCCACGCTCCCTCCACTGCGAGCCTGCCCTTTGGGCGTGCCCGCGCTCGCGCTCACACACACACACACACACACCCCCTCCCCCGCCCCCAGAGTGAGCCCAAACACACAGACACGCCCCACCCCCCCCCGCCCCCAGAGTGAGCCCAAACACACTCACACGCCCCGCCCCCAGAGTGAGCCCAGGAAAGGTCAAAGTGAGACAACACATGGCTCGAGAGAAAGGCACTTTCATAGGCAAAGCAGGAGCTGCACACGCAAACCATGCAAAAGGAGGCCTTCCTTCCCTGCCTCCCACCACCAGCAGGCCCATGTTTCGCCATTGAAAGGAAAGCAGGGCTTCAGCCCTCCTAAGGGCTCCTGCGGAAGAGAAACGCCGTCACTCTGAACATCCCCGCTTCCGTCGGCTCTCGTCCGCAGGCACTCGTCTTCTCTGCAGCCTTCCCAGCTGCTCTCCTCCATGACCTCATGACACCTGCCTGCTCCTGGCCAATCCCGTTGCTCTCGTGCCATGACCTCACAAGCGGCAGCCCGACTCTCTTGGCTTCGCCGGCCTCTGCTAGCCCTTCCCGCCGCCCGAGCTCTCGGCCGGGCCGCTTTGGACTCGGGGAGGCACTTGATGATGTCACAGTGTCTGCCCGACGACTGCCGCAAGGCACTCGGGTCGCTGCCATGGAAACGGCATCACAATCCACCTCCCAGCCACGCCCGGCCCCTTCACCTTCCTCTGCGTCTCCCCTCTCGCAAGCTCTGCAGCACTGCCCTTGGAGTGGAAATCCGGCCTCCTGAGGGCCAAGTTCCACCAGCCAAGCAGCACCGTCCCTACCTTCCCGGCAGAACTTACCTGCGGGCTCACGCAGCCCCACGCTCCCTCCACTGCGAGCCTGCCCTTTGGGCGTGCCCGCGCTCGCGCTCACACACACACACACACACCCTCCCCCGCCCCCAGAGTGAGCCCAAACACACAGACACGCCCCGCCCCCAGAGTGAGCCCAAACACACCCACACGCCCCGCCCCCAGAGTGAGCCCAGGAAAGGTCAAAGTGAGACAACACATGGCTCGAGAGAAAGGCACTTTCATAGGCAAAGCAGGAGCTGCACACGCAAACCATGCAAAAGGAGGCCTTCCTTCACTGCCTCCCACCACCAGCAGGCCCATGTTTCGCCATTGAAAGGAAAGCAGGGCTTCAGCCCTCCTAAGGGCTCCTGCGGAAGAGAAACGCCGTCACTCTGAACATCCCCGCTTCCGTCGGCTCTCGTCCGCAGGCACTCGTCTTCTCTGCAGCCTTCCCAGCTGCTCTCCTCCATGACCTCATGACACCTGCCTGCTCCTGGCCAATCCCGTTGCTCTCGTGCCATGACCTCACAAGCGGCAGCCCGACTCTCTTGGCTTCGCCGGCCTCTGCTAGCCCTTCCCGCCGCCCGAGCTCTCGGCCGGGCCGCTTTGGACTCGGGGAGGCACTTGATGACGTCACAGTCTCTGCCCGACGACTGCCGCAAGGCACTCGGGTCGCTGCCATGGAAACGGCATCACAATCCACCTCCCAGCCACGCCCGGCCCCTTCACCTTCCTCTGCGTCTCCCCTCTCGCAAGCTCTGCAGCACTGCCCTTGGAGTGGAAATCCGGCCTCCTGAGGGCCAAGTTCCACCAGCCAAGCAGCACCGTCCCTACCTTCCCGGCAGAACTTACCTGCGGGCTCACGCAGCCCCACGCTCCCTCCACTGCGAGCCTGCCCTTTGGGCGTGCCCGCGCTCGCGCTCACACACACACACACACACACCCCCTCCCCCGCCCCCAGAGTGAGCCCAAACACACAGACACGCCCCGCCCCAAGAGTGAGCCCAAACACACCCACACGCCCCGCCCCCAGAGTGAGCCCAGGAAAGGTCAAAGTGAGACAACACATGGCTCGAGAGAAAGGCACTTTCATAGGCAAAGCAGGAGCTGCACACGCAAACCATGCAAAAGGAGGCCTTCCTTCACTGCCTCCCACCACCAGCAGGCCCATGTTTCGCCATTGAAAGGAAAGCAGGGCTTCAGCCCTCCTAAGGGCTCCTGCGGAAGAGAAACGCCGTCACTCTGAACATCCCCGCTTCCGTCGGCTCTCGTCCGCAGGCACTCGTCTTCTCTGCAGCCTTCCCAGCTGCTCTCCTCCATGACCTCATGACACCTGCCTGCTCCTGGCCAATCCCGTTGCTCTCGTGCCATGACCTCACAAGCGGCAGCCCGACTCTCTTGGCTTGGCCGGCCTCTGCTAGCCCTTCCCGCCGCCCGAGCTCTCGGCCGGGCCGCTTTGGACTCGGGGAGGCACTTGATGACGTCACAGTGTCTGCCCGACGACTGCCGCAAGGCACTCGGGTCGCTGCCGTGGAAACGGCATCACAATCCACCTCCCAGCCACGCCCGGCCCCTTCACCTTCCTCTGCGTCTCCCCTCTCGCAAGCTCTGCAGCACTGCCCTTGGAGTGGAAATCCGGCCTCCTGAGGGCCAAGTTCCACCAGCCAAGCAGCACCGTCCCTACCTTCCCGGCAGAACTTACCTGCGGGCTCACGCAGCCCCACGCTCCCTCCACTGCGAGCCTGCCCTTTGGGCGTGCCCGTGCTCACACACACACACACACACACACACACACCCTCCCCCGCCCCCAGAGTGAGCCCAAACACACAGACACGCCCCGCCCCCAGAGTGAGCCCAAACACACCCACACGCCCCGCCCCCAGAGTGAGCCCAGGAAAGGTCAAAGTGAGACAACACATGGCTCGAGAGAAAGGCACTTTCATAGGCAAAGCAGGAGCTGCACACGCAAACCATGCAAAAGGAGGCCTTCCTTCACTGCCTCCCACCACCAGCAGGCCCATGTTTCGCCATTGAAAGGAAAGCAGGGCTTCAGCCCTCCTAAGGGCTCCTGCGGAAGAGAAACGCCGTCACTCTGAACATCCCCGCTTCCGTCGGCTCTCGTCCGCAGGCACTCGTCTTCTCTGCAGCCTTCCCAGCTGCTCTCCTCCATGACCTCATGACACCTGCCTGCTCCTGGCCAATCCCGTTGCTCTCGTGCCATGACCTCACAAGCGGCAGCCCGACTCTCTTGGCTTCGCCGGCCTCTGCTAGCCCTTCCCGCCGCCCGAGCTCTCGGCCGGGCCGCTTTGGACTCGGGGAGGCACTTGATGATGTCACAGTGTCTGCCCGACGACTGCCGCAAGGCACTCGGGTCGCTGCCATGGAAACGGCATCACAATCCACCTCCCAGCCACGCCCGGCCCCTTCACCTTCCTCTGCGTCTCCCCTCTCGCAAGCTCTGCAGCACTGCCCTTGGAGTGGAAATCCGGCCTCCTGAGGGCCAAGTTCCACCAGCCAAGCAGCACCGTCCCTACCTTCCCGGCAGAACTTACCTGCGGGCTCACGCAGCCCCACGCTCCCTCCACTGCGAGCCTGCCCTTTGGGCGTGCCCGCGCTCGCGCTCACACACACACACACACACACACACACCCTCCCCCGCCCCCAGAGTGAGCCCAAACACACAGACACGCCCCGCCCCAAGAGTGAGCCCAAACACACCCACACGCCCCGCCCCCAGAGTGAGCCCAGGAAAGGTCAAAGTGAGACAACACATGGCTCGAGAGAAAGGCACTTTCATAGGCAAAGCAGGAGCTGCACACGCAAACCATGCAAAAGGAGGCCTTCCTTCACTGCCTCCCACCACCAGCAGGCCCATGTTTCGCCATTGAAAGGAAAGCAGGGCTTCAGCCCTCCTAAGGGCTCCTGCGGAAGAGAAACGCCGTCACTCTGAACATCCCCGCTTCCGTCGGCTCTCGTCCGCAGGCACTCGTCTTCTCTGCAGCCTTCCCAGCTGCTCTCCTCCATGACCTCATGACACCTGCCTGCTCCTGGCCAATCCCGTTGCTCTCGTGCCATGACCTCACAAGCGGCAGCCCGACTCTCTTGGCTTCGCCGGCCTCTGCTAGCCCTTCCCGCCGCCCGAGCTCTCGGCCGGGCCGCTTTGGACTCGGGGAGGCACTTGATGACGTCACAGTGTCTGCCCGACGACTGCCGCAAGGCACTCGGGTCGCTGCCGTGGAAACGGCATCACAATCCACCTCCCAGCCACGCCCGGCCCCTTCACCTTCCTCTGCGTCTCCCCTCTCGCAAGCTCTGCGGCACTGCCCTTGGAGTGGAAATCCGGCCTCCTGAGGGCCAAGTTCCACCAGCCAAGCAGCACCGTCCCTACCTTCCCGGCAGAACTTACCTGCGGGCTCACGCAGCCCCACGCTCCCTCCACTGCGAGCCTGCCCTTTGGGCGTGCCCGCGCTCGCGCTCACACACACACACACACACACCCCCTCCCCCGCCCCCAGAGTGAGCCCAAACACACAGACACGCCCCGCCCCCAGAGTGAGCCCAAACACACCCACACGCCCCGCCCCCAGAGTGAGCCCAGGAAAGGTCAAAGTGAGACAACACATGGCTCGAGAGAAAGGCACTTTCATAGGCAAAGCAGGAGCTGCACACGCAAACCATGCAAAAGGAGGCCTTCCTTCACTGCCTCCCACCACCAGCAGGCCCATGTTTCGCCATTGAAAGGAAAGCAGGGCTTCAGCCCTCCTAAGGGCTCCTGCGGAAGAGAAACGCCGTCACTCTGAACATCCCCGCTTCCGTCGGCTCTCGTCCGCAGGCACTCGTCTTCTCTGCAGCCTTCCCAGCTGCTCTCCTCCATGACCTCATGACACCTGCCTGCTCCTGGCCAATCCCGTTGCTCTCGTGCCATGACCTCACAAGCGGCAGCCCGACTCTCTTGGCTTCGCCGGCCTCTGCTAGCCCTTCCCGCCGCCCGAGCTCTCGGCCGGGCCGCTTTGGACTCGGGGAGGCACTTGATGACGTCACAGTCTCTGCCCGACGACTGCCGCAAGGCACTCGGGTCGCTGCCATGGAAACGGCATCACAATCCACCTCCCAGCCACGCCCGGCCCCTTCACCTTCCTCTGCGTCTCCCCTCTCGCAAGCTCTGCAGCACTGCCCTTGGAGTGGAAATCCGGCCTCCTGAGGGCCAAGTTCCACCAGCCAAGCAGCACCGTCCCTACCTTCCCGGCAGAACTTACCTGCGGGCTCACGCAGCCCCACGCTCCCTCCACTGCGAGCCTGCCCTTTGGGCGTGCCCGCGCTCGCGCTCACACACACACACACACACACCCCCTCCCCCGCCCCCAGAGTGAGCCCAAACACACAGACACGCCCCGCCCCAAGAGTGAGCCCAAACACACCCACACGCCCCGCCCCCAGAGTGAGCCCAGGAAAGGTCAAAGTGAGACAACACATGGCTCGAGAGAAAGGCACTTTCATAGGCAAAGCAGGAGCTGCACACGCAAACCATGCAAAAGGAGGCCTTCCTTCACTGCCTCCCACCACCAGCAGGCCCATGTTTCGCCATTGAAAGGAAAGCAGGGCTTCAGCCCTCCTAAGGGCTCCTGCGGAAGAGAAACGCCGTCACTCTGAACATCCCCGCTTCCGTCGGCTCTCGTCCGCAGGCACTCGTCTTCTCTGCAGCCTTCCCAGCTGCTCTCCTCCATGACCTCATGACACCTGCCTGCTCCTGGCCAATCCCGTTGCTCTCGTGCCATGACCTCACAAGCGGCAGCCCGACTCTCTTGGCTTGGCCGGCCTCTGCTAGCCCTTCCCGCCGCCCGAGCTCTCGGCCGGGCCGCTTTGGACTCGGGGAGGCACTTGATGACGTCACAGTGTCTGCCCGACGACTGCCGCAAGGCACTCGGGTCGCTGCCGTGGAAACGGCATCACAATCCACCTCCCAGCCACGCCCGGCCCCTTCACCTTCCTCTGCGTCTCCCCTCTCGCAAGCTCTGCAGCACTGCCCTTGGAGTGGAAATCCGGCCTCCTGAGGGCCAAGTTCCACCAGCCAAGCAGCACCGTCCCTACCTTCCCGGCAGAACTTACCTGCGGGCTCACGCAGCCCCACGCTCCCTCCACTGCGAGCCTGCCCTTTGGGCGTGCCCGTGCTCACACACACACACACACACACACACACCCCCTCCCCCGCCCCCAGAGTGAGCCCAAACACACAGACACGCCCCGCCCCCAGAGTGAGCCCAAACACACCCACACGCCCCGCCCCCAGAGTGAGCCCAGGAAAGGTCAAAGTGAGACAACACATGGCTCGAGAGAAAGGCACTTTCATAGGCAAAGCAGGAGCTGCACACGCAAACCATGCAAAAGGAGGCCTTCCTTCACTGCCTCCCACCACCAGCAGGCCCATGTTTCGCCATTGAAAGGAAAGCAGGGCTTCAGCCCTCCTAAGGGCTCCTGCGGAAGAGAAACGCCGTCACTCTGAACATCCCCGCTTCCGTCGGCTCTCGTCCGCAGGCACTCGTCTTCTCTGCAGCCTTCCCAGCTGCTCTCCTCCATGACCTCATGACACCTGCCTGCTCCTGGCCAATCCCGTTGCTCTCGTGCCATGACCTCACAAGCGGCAGCCCGACTCTCTTGGCTTCGCCGGCCTCTGCTAGCCCTTCCCGCCGCCCGAGCTCTCGGCCGGGCCGCTTTGGACTCGGGGAGGCACTTGATGATGTCACAGTGTCTGCCCGACGACTGCCGCAAGGCACTCGGGTCGCTGCCATGGAAACGGCATCACAATCCACCTCCCAGCCACGCCCGGCCCCTTCACCTTCCTCTGCGTCTCCCCTCTCGCAAGCTCTGCAGCACTGCCCTTGGAGTGGAAATCCGGCCTCCTGAGGGCCAAGTTCCACCAGCCAAGCAGCACCGTCCCTACCTTCCCGGCAGAACTTACCTGCGGGCTCACGCAGCCCCACGCTCCCTCCACTGCGAGCCTGCCCTTTGGGCGTGCCCGCGCTCGCGCTCACACACACACACACACACACACACACCCTCCCCCGCCCCCAGAGTGAGCCCAAACACACAGACACGCCCCGCCCCAAGAGTGAGCCCAAACACACCCACACGCCCCGCCCCCAGAGTGAGCCCAGGAAAGGTCAAAGTGAGACAACACATGGCTCGAGAGAAAGGCACTTTCATAGGCAAAGCAGGAGCTGCACACGCAAACCATGCAAAAGGAGGCCTTCCTTCACTGCCTCCCACCACCAGCAGGCCCATGTTTCGCCATTGAAAGGAAAGCAGGGCTTCAGCCCTCCTAAGGGCTCCTGCGGAAGAGAAACGCCGTCACTCTGAACATCCCCGCTTCCGTCGGCTCTCGTCCGCAGGCACTCGTCTTCTCTGCAGCCTTCCCAGCTGCTCTCCTCCATGACCTCATGACACCTGCCTGCTCCTGGCCAATCCCGTTGCTCTCGTGCCATGACCTCACAAGCGGCAGCCCGACTCTCTTGGCTTCGCCGGCCTCTGCTAGCCCTTCCCGCCGCCCGAGCTCTCGGCCGGGCCGCTTTGGACTCGGGGAGGCACTTGATGACGTCACAGTGTCTGCCCGACGACTGCCGCAAGGCACTCGGGTCGCTGCCGTGGAAACGGCATCACAATCCACCTCCCAGCCACGCCCGGCCCCTTCACCTTCCTCTGCGTCTCCCCTCTCGCAAGCTCTGCGGCACTGCCCTTGGAGTGGAAATCCGGCCTCCTGAGGGCCAAGTTCCACCAGCCAAGCAGCACCGTCCCTACCTTCCCGGCAGAACTTACCTGCGGGCTCACGCAGCCCCACGCTCCCTCCACTGCGAGCCTGCCCTTTGGGCGTGCCCGCGCTCGCGCTCACACACACACACACACACACCCCCTCCCCCGCCCCCAGAGTGAGCCCAAACACACAGACACGCCCCACCCCCCCCCCGCCCCCAGAGTGAGCCCAAACACACCCACACGCCCCGCCCCCAGAGTGAGCCCAGGAAAGGTCAAAGTGAGACAACACATGGCTCGAGAGAAAGGCACTTTCATAGGCAAAGCAGGAGCTGCACACGCAAACCATGCAAAAGGAGGCCTTCCTTCCCTGCCTCCCACCACCAGCAGGCCCATGTTTCGCCATTGAAAGGAAAGCAGGGCTTCAGCCCTCCTAAGGGCTCCTGCGGAAGAGAAACGCCGTCACTCTGAACATCCCCGCTTCCGTCGGCTCTCGTCCGCAGGCACTCGTCTTCTCTGCAGCCTTCCCAGCTGCTCTCCTCCATGACCTCATGACACCTGCCTGCTCCTGGCCAATCCCGTTGCTCTCGTGCCATGACCTCACAAGCGGCAGCCCGACTCTCTTGGCTTCGCCGGCCTCTGCTAGCCCTTCCCGCCGCCCGAGCTCTCGGCCGGGCCGCTTTGGACTCGGGGAGGCACTTGATGATGTCACAGTGTCTGCCCGACGACTGCCGCAAGGCACTCGGGTCGCTGCCATGGAAACGGCATCACAATCCACCTCCCAGCCACGCCCGGCCCCTTCACCTTCCTCTGCGTCTCCCCTCTCGCAAGCTCTGCAGCACTGCCCTTGGAGTGGAAATCCGGCCTCCTGAGGGCCAAGTTCCACCAGCCAAGCAGCACCGTCCCTACCTTCCCGGCAGAACTTACCTGCGGGCTCACGCAGCCCCACGCTCCCTCCACTGCGAGCCTGCCCTTTGGGCGTGCCCGCGCTCGCGCTCACACACACACACACACACACCCCCTCCCCCGCCCCCAGAGTGAGCCCAAACACACAGACACGCCCCGCCCCAAGAGTGAGCCCAAACACACCCACACGCCCCGCCCCCAGAGTGAGCCCAGGAAAGGTCAAAGTGAGACAACACATGGCTCGAGAGAAAGGCACTTTCATAGGCAAAGCAGGAGCTGCACACGCAAACCATGCAAAAGGAGGCCTTCCTTCACTGCCTCCCACCACCAGCAGGCCCATGTTTCGCCATTGAAAGGAAAGCAGGGCTTCAGCCCTCCTAAGGGCTCCTGCGGAAGAGAAACGCCGTCACTCTGAACATCCCCGCTTCCGTCGGCTCTCGTCCGCAGGCACTCGTCTTCTCTGCAGCCTTCCCAGCTGCTCTCCTCCATGACCTCATGACACCTGCCTGCTCCTGGCCAATCCCGTTGCTCTCGTGCCATGACCTCACAAGCGGCAGCCCGACTCTCTTGGCTTCGCCGGCCTCTGCTAGCCCTTCCCGCCGCCCGAGCTCTCGGCCGGGCCGCTTTGGACTCGGGGAGGCACTTGATGATGTCACAGTGTCTGCCCGACGACTGCCGCAAGGCACTCGGGTCGCTGCCATGGAAACGGCATCACAATCCACCTCCCAGCCACGCCCGGCCCCTTCACCTTCCTCTGCGTCTCCCCTCTCGCAAGCTCTGCAGCACTGCCCTTGGAGTGGAAATCCGGCCTCCTGAGGGCCAAGTTCCACCAGCCAAGCAGCACCGTCCCTACCTTCCCGGCAGAACTTACCTGCGGGCTCACGCAGCCCCACGCTCCCTCCACTGCGAGCCTGCCCTTTGGGCGTGCCCGCGCTCGCGCTCACACACACACACACACACCCTCCCCCGCCCCCAGAGTGAGCCCAAACACACAGACACGCCCCGCCCCCAGAGTGAGCCCAAACACACCCACACGCCCCGCCCCCAGAGTGAGCCCAGGAAAGGTCAAAGTGAGACAACACATGGCTCGAGAGAAAGGCACTTTCATAGGCAAAGCAGGAGCTGCACACGCAAACCATGCAAAAGGAGGCCTTCCTTCACTGCCTCCCACCACCAGCAGGCCCATGTTTCGCCATTGAAAGGAAAGCAGGGCTTCAGCCCTCCTAAGGGCTCCTGCGGAAGAGAAACGCCGTCACTCTGAACATCCCCGCTTCCGTCGGCTCTCGTCCGCAGGCACTCGTCTTCTCTGCAGCCTTCCCAGCTGCTCTCCTCCATGACCTCATGACACCTGCCTGCTCCTGGCCAATCCCGTTGCTCTCGTGCCATGACCTCACAAGCGGCAGCCCGACTCTCTTGGCTTCGCCGGCCTCTGCTAGCCCTTCCCGCCGCCCGAGCTCTCGGCCGGGCCGCTTTGGACTCGGGGAGGCACTTGATGACGTCACAGTCTCTGCCCGACGACTGCCGCAAGGCACTCGGGTCGCTGCCATGGAAACGGCATCACAATCCACCTCCCAGCCACGCCCGGCCCCTTCACCTTCCTCTGCGTCTCCCCTCTCGCAAGCTCTGCAGCACTGCCCTTGGAGTGGAAATCCGGCCTCCTGAGGGCCAAGTTCCACCAGCCAAGCAGCACCGTCCCTACCTTCCCGGCAGAACTTACCTGCGGGCTCACGCAGCCCCACGCTCCCTCCACTGCGAGCCTGCCCTTTGGGCGTGCCCGCGCTCGCGCTCACACACACACACACACACACCCCCTCCCCCGCCCCCAGAGTGAGCCCAAACACACAGACACGCCCCGCCCCAAGAGTGAGCCCAAACACACCCACACGCCCCGCCCCCAGAGTGAGCCCAGGAAAGGTCAAAGTGAGACAACACATGGCTCGAGAGAAAGGCACTTTCATAGGCAAAGCAGGAGCTGCACACGCAAACCATGCAAAAGGAGGCCTTCCTTCACTGCCTCCCACCACCAGCAGGCCCATGTTTCGCCATTGAAAGGAAAGCAGGGCTTCAGCCCTCCTAAGGGCTCCTGCGGAAGAGAAACGCCGTCACTCTGAACATCCCCGCTTCCGTCGGCTCTCGTCCGCAGGCACTCGTCTTCTCTGCAGCCTTCCCAGCTGCTCTCCTCCATGACCTCATGACACCTGCCTGCTCCTGGCCAATCCCGTTGCTCTCGTGCCATGACCTCACAAGCGGCAGCCCGACTCTCTTGGCTTCGCCGGCCTCTGCTAGCCCTTCCCGCCGCCCGAGCTCTCGGCCGGGCCGCTTTGGACTCGGGGAGGCACTTGATGACGTCACAGTGTCTGCCCGACGACTGCCGCAAGGCACTCGGGTCGCTGCCGTGGAAACGGCATCACAATCCACCTCCCAGCCACGCCCGGCCCCTTCACCTTCCTCTGCGTCTCCCCTCTCGCAAGCTCTGCAGCACTGCCCTTGGAGTGGAAATCCGGCCTCCTGAGGGCCAAGTTCCACCAGCCAAGCAGCACCGTCCCTACCTTCCCGGCAGAACTTACCTGCGGGCTCACGCAGCCCCACGCTCCCTCCACTGCGAGCCTGCCCTTTGGGCGTGCCCGCGCTCGCGCTCACACACACACACACACACACACACACCCCCTCCCCCGCCCCCAGAGTGAGCCCAAACACACAGACACGCCCCGCCCCCAGAGTGAGCCCAAACACACCCACACGCCCCGCCCCCAGAGTGAGCCCAGGAAAGGTCAAAGTGAGACAACACATGGCTCGAGAGAAAGGCACTTTCATAGGCAAAGCAGGAGCTGCACACGCAAACCATGCAAAAGGAGGCCTTCCTTCACTGCCTCCCACCACCAGCAGGCCCATGTTTCGCCATTGAAAGGAAAGCAGGGCTTCAGCCCTCCTAAGGGCTCCTGCGGAAGAGAAACGCCGTCACTCTGAACATCCCCGCTTCCGTCGGCTCTCGTCCGCAGGCACTCGTCTTCTCTGCAGCCTTCCCAGCTGCTCTCCTCCATGACCTCATGACACCTGCCTGCTCCTGGCCAATCCCGTTGCTCTCGTGCCATGACCTCACAAGCGGCAGCCCGACTCTCTTGGCTTGGCCGGCCTCTGCTAGCCCTTCCCGCCGCCCGAGCTCTCGGCCGGGCCGCTTTGGACTCGGGGAGGCACTTGATGACGTCACAGTGTCTGCCCGACGACTGCCGCAAGGCACTCGGGTCGCTGCCGTGGAAACGGCATCACAATCCACCTCCCAGCCACGCCCGGCCCCTTCACCTTCCTCTGCGTCTCCCCTCTCGCAAGCTCTGCAGCACTGCCCTTGGAGTGGAAATCCGGCCTCCTGAGGGCCAAGTTCCACCAGCCAAGCAGCACCGTCCCTACCTTCCCGGCAGAACTTACCTGCGGGCTCACGCAGCCCCACGCTCCCTCCACTGCGAGCCTGCCCTTTGGGCGTGCCCGTGCTCACACACACACACACACACACACACACCCCCTCCCCCGCCCCCAGAGTGAGCCCAAACACACAGACACGCCCCGCCCCCAGAGTGAGCCCAAACACACCCACACGCCCCGCCCCCAGAGTGAGCCCAGGAAAGGTCAAAGTGAGACAACACATGGCTCGAGAGAAAGGCACTTTCATAGGCAAAGCAGGAGCTGCACACGCAAACCATGCAAAAGGAGGCCTTCCTTCACTGCCTCCCACCACCAGCAGGCCCATGTTTCGCCATTGAAAGGAAAGCAGGGCTTCAGCCCTCCTAAGGGCTCCTGCGGAAGAGAAACGCCGTCACTCTGAACATCCCCGCTTCCGTCGGCTCTCGTCCGCAGGCACTCGTCTTCTCTGCAGCCTTCCCAGCTGCTCTCCTCCATGACCTCATGACACCTGCCTGCTCCTGGCCAATCCCGTTGCTCTCGTGCCATGACCTCACAAGCGGCAGCCCGACTCTCTTGGCTTCGCCGGCCTCTGCTAGCCCTTCCCGCCGCCCGAGCTCTCGGCCGGGCCGCTTTGGACTCGGGGAGGCACTTGATGACGTCACAGTGTCTGCCCGACGACTGCCGCAAGGCACTCGGGTCGCTGCCATGGAAACGGCATCACAATCCACCTCCCAGCCACGCCCGGCCCCTTCACCTTCCTCTGCGTCTCCCCTCTCGCAAGCTCTGCAGCACTGCCCTTGGAGTGGAAATCCGGCCTCCTGAGGGCCAAGTTCCACCAGCCAAGCAGCACCGTCCCTACCTTCCCGGCAGAACTTACCTGCGGGCTCACGCAGCCCCACGCTCCCTCCACTGCGAGCCTGCCCTTTGGGCGTGCCCGCGCTCGCGCTCACACACACACACACACACACACACACCCTCCCCCGCCCCCAGAGTGAGCCCAAACACACAGACACGCCCCGCCCCAAGAGTGAGCCCAAACACACCCACACGCCCCGCCCCCAGAGTGAGCCCAGGAAAGGTCAAAGTGAGACAACACATGGCTCGAGAGAAAGGCACTTTCATAGGCAAAGCAGGAGCTGCACACGCAAACCATGCAAAAGGAGGCCTTCCTTCACTGCCTCCCACCACCAGCAGGCCCATGTTTCGCCATTGAAAGGAAAGCAGGGCTTCAGCCCTCCTAAGGGCTCCTGCGGAAGAGAAACGCCGTCACTCTGAACATCCCCGCTTCCGTCGGCTCTCGTCCGCAGGCACTCGTCTTCTCTGCAGCCTTCCCAGCTGCTCTCCTCCATGACCTCATGACACCTGCCTGCTCCTGGCCAATCCCGTTGCTCTCGTGCCATGACCTCACAAGCGGCAGCCCGACTCTCTTGGCTTCGCCGGCCTCTGCTAGCCCTTCCCGCCGCCCGAGCTCTCGGCCGGGCCGCTTTGGACTCGGGGAGGCACTTGATGACGTCACAGTGTCTGCCCGACGACTGCCGCAAGGCACTCGGGTCGCTGCCATGGAAACGGCATCACAATCCACCTCCCAGCCACGCCCGGCCCCTTCACCTTCCTCTGCGTCTCCCCTCTCGCAAGCTCTGCAGCACTGCCCTTGGAGTGGAAATCCGGCCTCCTGAGGGCCAAGTTCCACCAGCCAAGCAGCACCGTCCCTACCTTCCCGGCAGAACTTACCTGCGGGCTCACGCAGCCCCACGCTCCCTCCACTGCGAGCCTGCCCTTTGGGCGTGCCCGCGCTCGCGCTCACACACACACACACACACACCCCCTCCCCCGCCCCCAGAGTGAGCCCAAACACACAGACACGCCCCGCCCCAAGAGTGAGCCCAAACACACCCACACGCCCCGCCCCCAGAGTGAGCCCAGGAAAGGTCAAAGTGAGACAACACATGGCTCGAGAGAAAGGCACTTTCATAGGCAAAGCAGGAGCTGCACACGCAAACCATGCAAAAGGAGGCCTTCCTTCACTGCCTCCCACCACCAGCAGGCCCATGTTTCGCCATTGAAAGGAAAGCAGGGCTTCAGCCCTCCTAAGGGCTCCTGCGGAAGAGAAACGCCGTCACTCTGAACATCCCCGCTTCCGTCGGCTCTCGTCCGCAGGCACTCGTCTTCTCTGCAGCCTTCCCAGCTGCTCTCCTCCATGACCTCATGACACCTGCCTGCTCCTGGCCAATCCCGTTGCTCTCGTGCCATGACCTCACAAGCGGCAGCCCGACTCTCTTGGCTTGGCCGGCCTCTGCTAGCCCTTCCCGCCGCCCGAGCTCTCGGCCGGGCCGCTTTGGACTCGGGGAGGCACTTGATGACGTCACAGTGTCTGCCCGACGACTGCCGCAAGGCACTCGGGTCGCTGCCGTGGAAACGGCATCACAATCCACCTCCCAGCCACGCCCGGCCCCTTCACCTTCCTCTGCGTCTCCCCTCTCGCAAGCTCTGCAGCACTGCCCTTGGAGTGGAAATCCGGCCTCCTGAGGGCCAAGTTCCACCAGCCAAGCAGCACCGTCCCTACCTTCCCGGCAGAACTTACCTGCGGGCTCACGCAGCCCCACGCTCCCTCCACTGCGAGCCTGCCCTTTGGGCGTGCCCGTGCTCACACACACACACACACACACACACACACCCTCCCCCGCCCCCAGAGTGAGCCCAAACACACAGACACGCCCCGCCCCCAGAGTGAGCCCAAACACACCCACACGCCCCGCCCCCAGAGTGAGCCCAGGAAAGGTCAAAGTGAGACAACACATGGCTCGAGAGAAAGGCACTTTCATAGGCAAAGCAGGAGCTGCACACGCAAACCATGCAAAAGGAGGCCTTCCTTCACTGCCTCCCACCACCAGCAGGCCCATGTTTCGCCATTGAAAGGAAAGCAGGGCTTCAGCCCTCCTAAGGGCTCCTGCGGAAGAGAAACGCCGTCACTCTGAACATCCCCGCTTCCGTCGGCTCTCGTCCGCAGGCACTCGTCTTCTCTGCAGCCTTCCCAGCTGCTCTCCTCCATGACCTCATGACACCTGCCTGCTCCTGGCCAATCCCGTTGCTCTCGTGCCATGACCTCACAAGCGGCAGCCCGACTCTCTTGGCTTGGCCGGCCTCTGCTAGCCCTTCCCGCCGCCCGAGCTCTCGGCCGGGCCGCTTTGGACTCGGGGAGGCACTTGATGACGTCACAGTCTCTGCCCGACGACTGCCGCAAGGCACTCGGGTCGCTGCCATGGAAACGGCATCACAATCCACCTCCCAGCCACGCCCGGCCCCTTCACCTTCCTCTGCGTCTCCCCTCTCGCAAGCTCTGCAGCACTGCCCTTGGAGTGGAAATCCGGCCTCCTGAGGGCCAAGTTCCACCAGCCAAGCAGCACCGTCCCTACCTTCCCGGCAGAACTTACCTGCGGGCTCACGCAGCCCCACGCTCCCTCCACTGCGAGCCTGCCCTTTGGGCGTGCCCGCGCTCGCGCTCACACACACACACACACACACACCCTCCCCCGCCCCCAGAGTGAGCCCAAACACACAGACACGCCCCGCCCCCAGAGTGAGCCCAAACACACCCACACGCCCCGCCCCCAGAGTGAGCCCAGGAAAGGTCAAAGTGAGACAACACATGGCTCGAGAGAAAGGCACTTTCATAGGCAAAGCAGGAGCTGCACACGCAAACCATGCAAAAGGAGGCCTTCCTTCACTGCCTCCCACCACCAGCAGGCCCATGTTTCGCCATTGAAAGGAAAGCAGGGCTTCAGCCCTCCTAAGGGCTCCTGCGGAAGAGAAACGCCGTCACTCTGAACATCCCCGCTTCCGTCGGCTCTCGTCCGCAGGCACTCGTCTTCTCTGCAGCCTTCCCAGCTGCTCTCCTCCATGACCTCATGACACCTGCCTGCTCCTGGCCAATCCCGTTGCTCTCGTGCCATGACCTCACAAGCGGCAGCCCGACTCTCTTGGCTTGGCCGGCCTCTGCTAGCCCTTCCCGCCGCCCGAGCTCTCGGCCGGGCCGCTTTGGACTCGGGGAGGCACTTGATGACGTCACAGTGTCTGCCCGACGACTGCCGCAAGGCACTCGGGTCGCTGCCGTGGAAACGGCATCACAATCCACCTCCCAGCCACGCCCGGCCCCTTCACCTTCCTCTGCGTCTCCCCTCTCGCAAGCTCTGCAGCACTGCCCTTGGAGTGGAAATCCGGCCTCCTGAGGGCCAAGTTCCACCAGCCAAGCAGCACCGTCCCTACCTTCCCGGCAGAACTTACCTGCGGGCTCACGCAGCCCCACGCTCCCTCCACTGCGAGCCTGCCCTTTGGGCGTGCCCGTGCTCACACACACACACACACACACACACACACCCTCCCCCGCCCCCAGAGTGAGCCCAAACACACAGACACGCCCCGCCCCCAGAGTGAGCCCAAACACACCCACACGCCCCGCCCCCAGAGTGAGCCCAGGAAAGGTCAAAGTGAGACAACACATGGCTCGAGAGAAAGGCACTTTCATAGGCAAAGCAGGAGCTGCACACGCAAACCATGCAAAAGGAGGCCTTCCTTCACTGCCTCCCACCACCAGCAGGCCCATGTTTCGCCATTGAAAGGAAAGCAGGGCTTCAGCCCTCCTAAGGGCTCCTGCGGAAGAGAAACGCCGTCACTCTGAACATCCCCGCTTCCGTCGGCTCTCGTCCGCAGGCACTCGTCTTCTCTGCAGCCTTCCCAGCTGCTCTCCTCCATGACCTCATGACACCTGCCTGCTCCTGGCCAATCCCGTTGCTCTCGTGCCATGACCTCACAAGCGGCAGCCCGACTCTCTTGGCTTGGCCGGCCTCTGCTAGCCCTTCCCGCCGCCCGAGCTCTCGGCCGGGCCGCTTTGGACTCGGGGAGGCACTTGATGACATCACAGTGTCTGCCCGACGACTGCCGCAAGGCACTCGGGTCGCTGCCATGGAAACGGCATCACAATCCACCTCCCAGCCACGCCCGGCCCCTTCACCTTCCTCTGCGTCTCCCCTCTCGCAAGCTCTGCAGCACTGCCCTTGGAGTGGAAATCCGGCCTCCTGAGGGCCAAGTTCCACCAGCCAAGCAGCACCGTCCCTACCTTCCCGGCAGAACTTACCTGCGGGCTCACGCAGCCCCACGCTCCCTCCACTGCGAGCCTGCCCTTTGGGCGTGCCCGCGCTCGCGCTCACACACACACACACACACCCTCCCCCGCCCCCAGAGTGAGCCCAAACACACCCACACGCCCCGCCCCCAGAGTGAGCCCAGGAAAGGTCAAAGTGAGACAACACATGGCTCGAGAGAAAGGCACTTTCATAGGCAAAGCAGGAGCTGCACACGCAAACCATGCAAAAGGAGGCCTTCCTTCACTGCCTCCCACCACCAGCAGGCCCATGTTTCGCCATTGAAAGGAAAGCAGGGCTTCAGCCCTCCTAAGGGCTCCTGCGGAAGAGAAACGCCGTCACTCTGAACATCCCCGCTTCCGTCGGCTCTCGTCCGCAGGCACTCGTCTTCTCTGCAGCCTTCCCAGCTGCTCTCCTCCATGACCTCATGACACCTGCCTGCTCCTGGCCAATCCCGTTGCTCTCGTGCCATGACCTCACAAGCGGCAGCCCGACTCTCTTGGCTTCGCCGGCCTCTGCTAGCCCTTCCCGCCGCCCGAGCTCTCGGCCGGGCCGCTTTGGACTCGGGGAGGCACTTGATGATGTCACAGTGTCTGCCCGACGACTGCCGCAAGGCACTCGGGTCGCTGCCATGGAAACGGCATCACAATCCACCTCCCAGCCACGCCCGGCCCCTTCACCTTCCTCTGCGTCTCCCCTCTCGCAAGCTCTGCAGCACTGCCCTTGGAGTGGAAATCCGGCCTCCTGAGGGCCAAGTTCCACCAGCCAAGCAGCACCGTCCCTACCTTCCCGGCAGAACTTACCTGCGGGCTCACGCAGCCCCACGCTCCCTCCACTGCGAGCCTGCCCTTTGGGCGTGCCCGCGCTCGCGCTCACACACACACACACACACACCCCCTCCCCCGCCCCCAGAGTGAGCCCAAACACCCAGACACGCCCCGCCCCAAGAGTGAGCCCAAACACACCCACACGCCCCGCCCCCAGAGTGAGCCCAGGAAAGGTCAAAGTGAGACAACACATGGCTCGAGAGAAAGGCACTTTCATAGGCAAAGCAGGAGCTGCACACGCAAACCATGCAAAAGGAGGCCTTCCTTCACTGCCTCCCACCACCAGCAGGCCCATGTTTCGCCATTGAAAGGAAAGCAGGGCTTCAGCCCTCCTAAGGGCTCCTGCGGAAGAGAAACGCCGTCACTCTGAACATCCCCGCTTCTGTCGGCTCTCGTCCGCAGGCACTCGTCTTCTCTGCAGCCTTCCCAGCTACTCTCCTCCATGACCTCATGACACCTGCCTGCTCCTGGCCAATCCCGTTGCTCTCGTGCCATGACCTCACAAGCGGCAGCCCGACTCTCTTGGCTTGGCCGGCCTCTGCTAGCCCTTCCCGCCGCCCGAGCTCTCGGCCGGGCCGCTTTGGACTCGGGGAGGCACTTGATGACGTCACAGTGTCTGCCCGACGACTGCCGCAAGGCACTCGGGTCGCTGCCATGGAAACGGCATCACAATCCACCTCCCAGCCACGCCCGGCCCCTTCACCTTCCTCTGCGTCTCCCCTCTCGCAAGCTCTGCAGCACTGCCCTTGGAGTGGAAATCCGGCCTCCTGAGGGCCAAGTTCCACCAGCCAAGCAGCACCGTCCCTACCTTCCCGGCAGAACTTACCTGCGGGCTCACGCAGCCCCACGCTCCCTCCACTGCGAGCCTGCCCTTTGGGCGTGCCCGTGCTCACACACACACACACACACACACACACACACCCTCCCCCGCCCCCAGAGTGAGCCCAAACACACAGACACGCCCCGCCCCCAGAGTGAGCCCAAACACACCCACACGCCCCGCCCCCAGAGTGAGCCCAGGAAAGGTCAAAGTGAGACAACACATGGCTCGAGAGAAAGGCACTTTCATAGGCAAAGCAGGAGCTGCACACGCAAACAATGCAAAAGGAGGCCTTCCTTCACTGCCTCCCACCACCAGCAGGCCCATGTTTCGCCATTGAAAGGAAAGCAGGGCTTCAGCCCTCCTAAGGGCTCCTGCGGAAGAGAAACGCCGTCACTCTGAACATCCCCGCTTCCGTCGGCTCTCGTCCGCAGGCACTCGTCTTCTCTGCAGCCTTCCCAGCTGCTCTCCTCCATGACCTCATGACACCTGCCTGCTCCTGGCCAATCCCGTTGCTCTCGTGCCATGACCTCACAAGCGGCAGCCCGACTCTCTTGGCTTCGCCGGCCTCTGCTAGCCCTTCCCGCCGCCCGAGCTCTCGGCCGGGCCGCTTTGGACTCGGGGAGGCACTTGATGATGTCACAGTGTCTGCCCGACGACTGCCGCAAGGCACTCGGGTCGCTGCCATGGAAACGGCATCACAATCCACCTCCCAGCCACGCCCGGCCCCTTCACCTTCCTCTGCGTCTCCCCTCTCGCAAGCTCTGCAGCACTGCCCTTGGAGTGGAAATCCGGCCTCCTGAGGGCCAAGTTCCACCAGCCAAGCAGCACCGTCCCTACCTTCCCGGCAGAACTTACCTGCGGGCTCACGCAGCCCCACGCTCCCTCCACTGCGAGCCTGCCCTTTGGGCGTGCCCGCGCTCGCGCTCACACACACACACACACACCCTCCCCCGCCCCCAGAGTGAGCCCAAACACACAGACACGCCCCGCCCCCAGAGTGAGCCCAAACACACCCACACGCCCCGCCCCCAGAGTGAGCCCAGGAAAGGTCAAAGTGAGACAACACATGGCTCGAGAGAAAGGCACTTTCATAGGCAAAGCAGGAGCTGCACACGCAAACCATGCAAAAGGAGGCCTTCCTTCACTGCCTCCCACCACCAGCAGGCCCATGTTTCGCCATTGAAAGGAAAGCAGGGCTTCAGCCCTCCTAAGGGCTCCTGCGGAAGAGAAACGCCGTCACTCTGAACATCCCCGCTTCCGTCGGCTCTCGTCCGCAGGCACTCGTCTTCTCTGCAGCCTTCCCAGCTGCTCTCCTCCATGACCTCATGACACCTGCCTGCTCCTGGCCAATCCCGTTGCTCTCGTGCCATGACCTCACAAGCGGCAGCCCGACTCTCTTGGCTTCGCCGGCCTCTGCTAGCCCTTCCCGCCGCCCGAGCTCTCGGCCGGGCCGCTTTGGACTCGGGGAGGCACTTGATGATGTCACAGTGTCTGCCCGACGACTGCCGCAAGGCACTCGGGTCGCTGCCATGGAAACGGCATCACAATCCACCTCCCAGCCACGCCCGGCCCCTTCACCTTCCTCTGCGTCTCCCCTCTCGCAAGCTCTGCAGCACTGCCCTTGGAGTGGAAATCCGGCCTCCTGAGGGCCAAGTTCCACCAGCCAAGCAGCACCGTCCCTACCTTCCCGGCAGAACTTACCTGCGGGCTCACGCAGCCCCACGCTCCCTCCACTGCGAGCCTGCCCTTTGGGCGTGCCCGCGCTCGCGCTCACACACACACACACACACACACCCCCTCCCCCGCCCCCAGAGTGAGCCCAAACACCCAGACACGCCCCGCCCCAAGAGTGAGCCCAAACACACCCACACGCCCCGCCCCCAGAGTGAGCCCAGGAAAGGTCAAAGTGAGACAACACATGGCTCGAGAGAAAGGCACTTTCATAGGCAAAGCAGGAGCTGCACACGCAAACCATGCAAAAGGAGGCCTTCCTTCACTGCCTCCCACCACCAGCAGGCCCATGTTTCGCCATTGAAAGGAAAGCAGGGCTTCAGCCCTCCTAAGGGCTCCTGCGGAAGAGAAACGCCGTCACTCTGAACATCCCCGCTTCCGTCGGCTCTCGTCCGCAGGCACTCGTCTTCTCTGCAGCCTTCCCAGCTGCTCTCCTCCATGACCTCATGACACCTGCCTGCTCCTGGCCAATCCCGTTGCTCTCGTGCCATGACCTCACAAGCGGCAGCCCGACTCTCTTGGCTTGGCCGGCCTCTGCTAGCCCTTCCCGCCGCCCGAGCTCTCGGCCGGGCCGCTTTGGACTCGGGGAGGCACTTGATGACGTCACAGTGTCTGCCCGACGACTGCCGCAAGGCACTCGGGTCGCTGCCGTGGAAACGGCATCACAATCCACCTCCCAGCCACGCCCGGCCCCTTCACCTTCCTCTGCGTCTCCCCTCTCGCAAGCTCTGCAGCACTGCCCTTGGAGTGGAAATCCGGCCTCCTGAGGGCCAAGTTCCACCAGCCAAGCAGCACCGTCCCTACCTTCCCGGCAGAACTTACCTGCGGGCTCACGCAGCCCCACGCTCCCTCCACTGCGAGCCTGCCCTTTGGGCGTGCCCGTGCTCACACACACACACACACAAACACACACACCCTCCCCCGCCCCCAGAGTGAGCCCAAACACACAGACACGCCCCGCCCCCAGAGTGAGCCCAAACACACCCACACGCCCCGCCCCCAGAGTGAGCCCAGGAAAGGTCAAAGTGAGACAACACATGGCTCGAGAGAAAGGCACTTTCATAGGCAAAGCAGGAGCTGCACACGCAAACCATGCAAAAGGAGGCCTTCCTTCACTGCCTCCCACCACCAGCAGGCCCATGTTTCGCCATTGAAAGGAAAGCAGGGCTTCAGCCCTCCTAAGGGCTCCTGCGGAAGAGAAACGCCGTCACTCTGAACATCCCCGCTTCCGTCGGCTCTCGTCCGCAGGCACTCGTCTTCTCTGCAGCCTTCCCAGCTGCTCTCCTCCATGACCTCATGACACCTGCCTGCTCCTGGCCAATCCCGTTGCTCTCGTGCCATGACCTCACAAGCGGCAGCCCGACTCTCTTGGCTTCGCCGGCCTCTGCTAGCCCTTCCCGCCGCCCGAGCTCTCGGCCGGGCCGCTTTGGACTCGGGGAGGCACTTGATGATGTCACAGTGTCTGCCCGACGACTGCCGCAAGGCACTCGGGTCGCTGCCATGGAAACGGCATCACAATCCACCTCCCAGCCACGCCCGGCCCCTTCACCTTCCTCTGCGTCTCCCCTCTCGCAAGCTCTGCAGCACTGCCCTTGGAGTGGAAATCCGGCCTCCTGAGGGCCAAGTTCCACCAGCCAAGCAGCACCGTCCCTACCTTCCCGGCAGAACTTACCTGCGGGCTCACGCAGCCCCACGCTCCCTCCACTGCGAGCCTGCCCTTTGGGCGTGCCCGCGCTCGCGCTCACACACACACACACACACACCCCCTCCCCCGCCCCCAGAGTGAGCCCAAACACACAGACACGCCCCGCCCCAAGAGTGAGCCCAAACACACCCACACGCCCCGCCCCCAGAGTGAGCCCAGGAAAGGTCAAAGTGAGACAACACATGGCTCGAGAGAAAGGCACTTTCATAGGCAAAGCAGGAGCTGCACACGCAAACCATGCAAAAGGAGGCCTTCCTTCACTGCCTCCCACCACCAGCAGGCCCATGTTTCGCCATTGAAAGGAAAGCAGGGCTTCAGCCCTCCTAAGGGCTCCTGCGGAAGAGAAACGCCGTCACTCTGAACATCCCCGCTTCCGTCGGCTCTCGTCCGCAGGCACTCGTCTTCTCTGCAGCCTTCCCAGCTGCTCTCCTCCATGACCTCATGACACCTGCCTGCTCCTGGCCAATCCCGTTGCTCTCGTGCCATGACCTCACAAGCGGCAGCCCGACTCTCTTGGCTTGGCCGGCCTCTGCTAGCCCTTCCCGCCGCCCGAGCTCTCGGCCGGGCCGCTTTGGACTCGGGGAGGCACTTGATGACGTCACAGTGTCTGCCCGACGACTGCCGCAAGGCACTCGGGTCGCTGCCATGGAAACCGCATCACAATCCACCTCCCAGCCACGCCCGGCCCCTTCACCTTCCTCTGCGTCTCCCCTCTCGCAAGCTCTGCAGCACTGCCCTTGGAGTGGAAATCCGGCCTCCTGAGGGCCAAGTTCCACCAGCCAAGCAGCACCGTCCCTACCTTCCCGGCAGAACTTACCTGCGGGCTCACGCAGCCCCACGCTCCCTCCACTGCGAGCCTGCCCTTTGGGCGTGCCCGCGCTCGCGCTCACACACACACACACACACCCTCCCCCGCCCCCAGAGTGAGCCCAAACACACAGACACGCCCCGCCCCCAGAGTGAGCCCAAACACACCCACACGCCCCGCCCCCAGAGTGAGCCCAGGAAAGGTCAAAGTGAGACAACACATGGCTCGAGAGAAAGGCACTTTCATAGGCAAAGCAGGAGCTGCACACGCAAACCATGCAAAAGGAGGCCTTCCTTCACTGCCTCCCACCACCAGCAGGCCCATGTTTCGCCATTGAAAGGAAAGCAGGGCTTCAGCCCTCCTAAGGGCTCCTGCGGAAGAGAAACGCCGTCACTCTGAACATCCCCGCTTCCGTCGGCTCTCGTCCGCAGGCACTCGTCTTCTCTGCAGCCTTCCCAGCTGCTCTCCTCCATGACCTCATGACACCTGCCTGCTCCTGGCCAATCCCGTTGCTCTCGTGCCATGACCTCACAAGCGGCAGCCCGACTCTCTTGGCTTCGCCGGCCTCTGCTAGCCCTTCCCGCCGCCCGAGCTCTCGGCCGGGCCGCTTTGGACTCGGGGAGGCACTTGATGATGTCACAGTGTCTGCCCGACGACTGCCGCAAGGCACTCGGGTCGCTGCCATGGAAACGGCATCACAATCCACCTCCCAGCCACGCCCGGCCCCTTCACCTTCCTCTGCGTCTCCCCTCTCGCAAGCTCTGCAGCACTGCCCTTGGAGTGGAAATCCGGCCTCCTGAGGGCCAAGTTCCACCAGCCAAGCAGCACCGTCCCTACCTTCCCGGCAGAACTTACCTGCGGGCTCACGCAGCCCCACGCTCCCTCCACTGCGAGCCTGCCCTTTGGGCGTGCCCGCGCTCGCGCTCACACACACACACACACACACACCCTCCCCCGCCCCCAGAGTGAGCCCAAACACACAGACACGCCCCGCCCCCAGAGTGAGCCCAAACACACCCACACGCCCCGCCCCCAGAGTGAGCCCAGGAAAGGTCAAAGTGAGACAACACATGGCTCGAGAGAAAGGCACTTTCATAGGCAAAGCAGGAGCTGCACACGCAAACCATGCAAAAGGAGGCCTTCCTTCACTGCCTCCCACCACCAGCAGGCCCATGTTTCGCCATTGAAAGGAAAGCAGGGCTTCAGCCCTCCTAAGGGCTCCTGCGGAAGAGAAACGCCGTCACTCTGAACATCCCCGCTTCCGTCGGCTCTCGTCCGCAGGCACTCGTCTTCTCTGCAGCCTTCCCAGCTGCTCTCCTCCATGACCTCATGACACCTGCCTGCTCCTGGCCAATCCCGTTGCTCTCGTGCCATGACCTCACAAGCGGCAGCCCGACTCTCTTGGCTTCGCCGGCCTCTGCTAGCCCTTCCCGCCGCCCGAGCTCTCGGCCGGGCCGCTTTGGACTCGGGGAGGCACTTGATGACGTCACAGTGTCTGCCCGACGACTGCCGCAAGGCACTCGGGTCGCTGCCATGGAAACGGCATCACAATCCACCTCCCAGCCACGCCCGGCCCCTTCACCTTCCTCTGCGTCTCCCCTCTCGCAAGCTCTGCAGCACTGCCCTTGCAGTGGAAATCCGGCCTCCTGAGGGCCAAGTTCCACCAGCCAAGCAGCACCGTCCCTACCTTCCCGGCAGAACTTACCTGCGGGCTCACGCAGCCCCACGCTCCCTCCACTGCGAGCCTGCCCTTTGGGCGTGCCCGCGCTCACACACACACACACACACACACCCTCCCCTGCCCCCAGAGTGAGCCCAAACACCCAGACACGCCCCGCCCCAAGAGTGAGCCCAAACACACCCACACGCCCCGCCCCCAGAGTGAGCCCAGGAAAGGTCAAAGTGAGACAACACATGGCTCGAGAGAAAGGCACTTTCATAGGCAAAGCAGGAGCTGCACACGCAAACCATGCAAAAGGAGGCCTTCCTTCACTGCCTCCCACCACCAGCAGGCCCATGTTTCGCCATTGAAAGGAAAGCAGGGCTTCAGCCCTCCTAAGGGCTCCTGCGGAAGAGAAACGCCGTCACTCTGAACATCCCCGCTTCCGTCGGCTCTCGTCCGCAGGCACTCGTCTTCTCTGCAGCCTTCCCAGCTGCTCTCCTCCATGACCTCATGACACCTGCCTGCTCCTGGCCAATCCCGTTGCTCTCGTGCCATGACCTCACAAGCGGCAGCCCGACTCTCTTGGCTTGGCCGGCCTCTGCTAGCCCTTCCCGCCGCCCGAGCTCTCGGCCGGGCCGCTTTGGACTCGGGGAGGCACTTGATGACGTCACAGTGTCTGCCCGACGACTGCCGCAAGGCACTCGGGTCGCTGCCGTGGAAACGGCATCACAATCCACCTCCCAGCCACGCCCGGCCCCTTCACCTTCCTCTGCGTCTCCCCTCTCGCAAGCTCTGCAGCACTGCCCTTGGAGTGGAAATCCGGCCTCCTGAGGGCCAAGTTCCACCAGCCAAGCAGCACCGTCCCTACCTTCCCGGCAGAACTTACCTGCGGGCTCACGCAGCCCCACGCTCCCTCCACTGCGAGCCTGCCCTTTGGGCGTGCCCGTGCTCACACACACACACACACACACACACACACCCTCCCCCGCCCCCAGAGTGAGCCCAAACACACAGACACGCCCCGCCCCCAGAGTGAGCCCAAACACACCCACACGCCCCGCCCCCAGAGTGAGCCCAGGAAAGGTCAAAGTGAGACAACACATGGCTCGAGAGAAAGGCACTTTCATAGGCAAAGCAGGAGCTGCACACGCAAACCATGCAAAAGGAGGCCTTCCTTCACTGCCTCCCACCACCAGCAGGCCCATGTTTCGCCATTGAAAGGAAAGCAGGGCTTCAGCCCTCCTAAGGGCTCCTGCGGAAGAGAAACGCCGTCACTCTGAACATCCCCGCTTCCGTCGGCTCTCGTCCGCAGGCACTCGTCTTCTCTGCAGCCTTCCCAGCTGCTCTCCTCCATGACCTCATGACACCTGCCTGCTCCTGGCCAATCCCGTTGCTCTCGTGCCATGACCTCACAAGCGGCAGCCCGACTCTCTTGGCTTCGCCGGCCTCTGCTAGCCCTTCCCGCCGCCCGAGCTCTCGGCCGGGCCGCTTTGGACTCGGGGAGGCACTTGATGACGTCACAGTCTCTGCCCGACGACTGCCGCAAGGCACTCGGGTCGCTGCCATGGAAACGGCATCACAATCCACCTCCCAGCCACGCCCGGCCCCTTCACCTTCCTCTGCGTCTCCCCTCTCGCAAGCTCTGCAGCACTGCCCTTGGAGTGGAAATCCGGCCTCCTGAGGGCCAAGTTCCACCAGCCAAGCAGCACCGTCCCTACCTTCCCGGCAGAACTTACCTGCGGGCTCACGCAGCCCCACGCTCCCTCCACTGCGAGCCTGCCCTTTGGGCGTGCCCGCGCTCGCGCTCACACACACACACACACACACACCCCCTCCCCCGCCCCCAGAGTGAGCCCAAACACACAGACACGCCCCGCCCCAAGAGTGAGCCCAAACACACCCACACGCCCCGCCCCCAGAGTGAGCCCAGGAAAGGTCAAAGTGAGACAACACATGGCTCGAGAGAAAGGCACTTTCATAGGCAAAGCAGGAGCTGCACACGCAAACCATGCAAAAGGAGGCCTTCCTTCACTGCCTCCCACCACCAGCAGGCCCATGTTTCGCCATTGAAAGGAAAGCAGGGCTTCAGCCCTCCTAAGGGCTCCTGCGGAAGAGAAACGCCGTCACTCTGAACATCCCCGCTTCCGTCGGCTCTCGTCCGCAGGCACTCGTCTTCTCTGCAGCCTTCCCAGCTGCTCTCCTCCATGACCTCATGACACCTGCCTGCTCCTGGCCAATCCCGTTGCTCTCGTGCCATGACCTCACAAGCGGCAGCCCGACTCTCTTGGCTTGGCCGGCCTCTGCTAGCCCTTCCCGCCGCCCGAGCTCTCGGCCGGGCCGCTTTGGACTCGGGGAGGCACTTGATGACGTCACAGTGTCTGCCCGACGACTGCCGCAAGGCACTCGGGTCGCTGCCGTGGAAACGGCATCACAATCCACCTCCCAGCCACGCCCGGCCCCTTCACCTTCCTCTGCGTCTCCCCTCTCGCAAGCTCTGCAGCACTGCCCTTGGAGTGGAAATCCGGCCTCCTGAGGGCCAAGTTCCACCAGCCAAGCAGCACCGTCCCTACCTTCCCGGCAGAACTTACCTGCGGGCTCACGCAGCCCCACGCTCCCTCCACTGCGAGCCTGCCCTTTGGGCGTGCCCGTGCTCACACACACACACACACACACACACACACCCTCCCCCGCCCCCAGAGTGAGCCCAAACACACAGACACGCCCCGCCCCCAGAGTGAGCCCAAACACACCCACACGCCCCGCCCCCAGAGTGAGCCCAGGAAAGGTCAAAGTGAGACAACACATGGCTCGAGAGAAAGGCACTTTCATAGGCAAAGCAGGAGCTGCACACGCAAACCATGCAAAAGGAGGCCTTCCTTCACTGCCTCCCACCACCAGCAGGCCCATGTTTCGCCATTGAAAGGAAAGCAGGGCTTCAGCCCTCCTAAGGGCTCCTGCGGAAGAGAAACGCCGTCACTCTGAACATCCCCGCTTCCGTCGGCTCTCGTCCGCAGGCACTCGTCTTCTCTGCAGCCTTCCCAGCTGCTCTCCTCCATGACCTCATGACACCTGCCTGCTCCTGGCCAATCCCGTTGCTCTCGTGCCATGACCTCACAAGCGGCAGCCCGACTCTCTTGGCTTCGCCGGCCTCTGCTAGCCCTTCCCGCCGCCCGAGCTCTCGGCCGGGCCGCTTTGGACTCGGGGAGGCACTTGATGACGTCACAGTGTCTGCCCGACGACTGCCGCAAGGCACTCGGGTCGCTGCCATGGAAACGGCATCACAATCCACCTCCCAGCCACGCCCGGCCCCTTCACCTTCCTCTGCGTCTCCCCTCTCGCAAGCTCTGCAGCACTGCCCTTGGAGTGGAAATCCGGCCTCCTGAGGGCCAAGTTCCACCAGCCAAGCAGCACCGTCCCTACCTTCCCGGCAGAACTTACCTGCGGGCTCACGCAGCCCCACGCTCCCTCCACTGCGAGCCTGCCCTTTGGGCGTGCCCGCGCTCGCGCTCACACACACACACACACACCCTCCCCCGCCCCCAGAGTGAGCCCAAACACACCCACACGCCCCGCCCCCAGAGTGAGCCCAGGAAAGGTCAAAGTGAGACAACACATGGCTCGAGAGAAAGGCACTTTCATAGGCAAAGCAGGAGCTGCACACGCAAACCATGCAAAAGGAGGCCTTCCTTCACTGCCTCCCACCACCAGCAGGCCCATGTTTCGCCATTGAAAGGAAAGCAGGGCTTCAGCCCTCCTAAGGGCTCCTGCGGAAGAGAAACGCCGTCACTCTGAACATCCCCGCTTCCGTCGGCTCTCGTCCGCAGGCACTCGTCTTCTCTGCAGCCTTCCCAGCTGCTCTCCTCCATGACCTCATGACACCTGCCTGCTCCTGGCCAATCCCGTTGCTCTCGTGCCATGACCTCACAAGCGGCAGCCCGACTCTCTTGGCTTCGCCGGCCTCTGCTAGCCCTTCCCGCCGCCCGAGCTCTCGGCCGGGCCGCTTTGGACTCGGGGAGGCACTTGATGATGTCACAGTGTCTGCCCGACGACTGCCGCAAGGCACTCGGGTCGCTGCCATGGAAACGGCATCACAATCCACCTCCCAGCCACGCCCGGCCCCTTCACCTTCCTCTGCGTCTCCCCTCTCGCAAGCTCTGCAGCACTGCCCTTGGAGTGGAAATCCGGCCTCCTGAGGGCCAAGTTCCACCAGCCAAGCAGCACCGTCCCTACCTTCCCGGCAGAACTTACCTGCGGGCTCACGCAGCCCCACGCTCCCTCCACTGCGAGCCTGCCCTTTGGGCGTGCCCGCGCTCGCGCTCACACACACACACACACACACCCCCTCCCCCGCCCCCAGAGTGAGCCCAAACACCCAGACACGCCCCGCCCCAAGAGTGAGCCCAAACACACCCACACGCCCCGCCCCCAGAGTGAGCCCAGGAAAGGTCAAAGTGAGACAACACATGGCTCGAGAGAAAGGCACTTTCATAGGCAAAGCAGGAGCTGCACACGCAAACCATGCAAAAGGAGGCCTTCCTTCACTGCCTCCCACCACCAGCAGGCCCATGTTTCGCCATTGAAAGGAAAGCAGGGCTTCAGCCCTCCTAAGGGCTCCTGCGGAAGAGAAACGCCGTCACTCTGAACATCCCCGCTTCTGTCGGCTCTCGTCCGCAGGCACTCGTCTTCTCTGCAGCCTTCCCAGCTACTCTCCTCCATGACCTCATGACACCTGCCTGCTCCTGGCCAATCCCGTTGCTCTCGTGCCATGACCTCACAAGCGGCAGCCCGACTCTCTTGGCTTGGCCGGCCTCTGCTAGCCCTTCCCGCCGCCCGAGCTCTCGGCCGGGCCGCTTTGGACTCGGGGAGGCACTTGATGACGTCACAGTGTCTGCCCGACGACTGCCGCAAGGCACTCGGGTCGCTGCCATGGAAACGGCATCACAATCCACCTCCCAGCCACGCCCGGCCCCTTCACCTTCCTCTGCGTCTCCCCTCTCGCAAGCTCTGCAGCACTGCCCTTGGAGTGGAAATCCGGCCTCCTGAGGGCCAAGTTCCACCAGCCAAGCAGCACCGTCCCTACCTTCCCGGCAGAACTTACCTGCGGGCTCACGCAGCCCCACGCTCCCTCCACTGCGAGCCTGCCCTTTGGGCGTGCCCGCGCTCGCGCTCACACACACACACACACACCCTCCCCCGCCCCCAGAGTGAGCCCAAACACACAGACACGCCCCGCCCCCAGAGTGAGCCCAAACACACCCACACGCCCCGCCCCCAGAGTGAGCCCAGGAAAGGTCAAAGTGAGACAACACATGGCTCGAGAGAAAGGCACTTTCATAGGCAAAGCAGGAGCTGCACACGCAAACCATGCAAAAGGAGGCCTTCCTTCACTGCCTCCCACCACCAGCAGGCCCATGTTTCGCCATTGAAAGGAAAGCAGGGCTTCAGCCCTCCTAAGGGCTCCTGCGGAAGAGAAACGCCGTCACTCTGAACATCCCCGCTTCCGTCGGCTCTCGTCCGCAGGCACTCGTCTTCTCTGCAGCCTTCCCAGCTGCTCTCCTCCATGACCTCATGACACCTGCCTGCTCCTGGCCAATCCCGTTGCTCTCGTGCCATGACCTCACAAGCGGCAGCCCGACTCTCTTGGCTTCGCCGGCCTCTGCTAGCCCTTCCCGCCGCCCGAGCTCTCGGCCGGGCCGCTTTGGACTCGGGGAGGCACTTGATGATGTCACAGTGTCTGCCCGACGACTGCCGCAAGGCACTCGGGTCGCTGCCATGGAAACGGCATCACAATCCACCTCCCAGCCACGCCCGGCCCCTTCACCTTCCTCTGCGTCTCCCCTCTCGCAAGCTCTGCAGCACTGCCCTTGGAGTGGAAATCCGGCCTCCTGAGGGCCAAGTTCCACCAGCCAAGCAGCACCGTCCCTACCTTCCCGGCAGAACTTACCTGCGGGCTCACGCAGCCCCACGCTCCCTCCACTGCGAGCCTGCCCTTTGGGCGTGCCCGCGCTCGCGCTCACACACACACACACACACACCCTCCCCCGCCCCCAGAGTGAGCCCAAACACACAGACACGCCCCGCCCCCAGAGTGAGCCCAAACACACCCACACGCCCCGCCCCCAGAGTGAGCCCAGGAAAGGTCAAAGTGAGACAACACATGGCTCGAGAGAAAGGCACTTTCATAGGCAAAGCAGGAGCTGCACACGCAAACCATGCAAAAGGAGGCCTTCCTTCACTGCCTCCCACCACCAGCAGGCCCATGTTTCGCCATTGAAAGGAAAGCAGGGCTTCAGCCCTCCTAAGGGCTCCTGCGGAAGAGAAACGCCGTCACTCTGAACATCCCCGCTTCCGTCGGCTCTCGTCCGCAGGCACTCGTCTTCTCTGCAGCCTTCCCAGCTGCTCTCCTCCATGACCTCATGACACCTGCCTGCTCCTGGCCAATCCCGTTGCTCTCGTGCCATGACCTCACAAGCGGCAGCCCGACTCTCTTGGCTTCGCCGGCCTCTGCTAGCCCTTCCCGCCGCCCGAGCTCTCGGCCGGGCCGCTTTGGACTCGGGGAGGCACTTGATGACGTCACAGTGTCTGCCCGACGACTGCCGCAAGGCACTCGGGTCGCTGCCATGGAAACGGCATCACAATCCACCTCCCAGCCACGCCCGGCCCCTTCACCTTCCTCTGCGTCTCCCCTCTCGCAAGCTCTGCAGCACTGCCCTTGGAGTGGAAATCCGGCCTCCTGAGGGCCAAGTTCCACCAGCCAAGCAGCACCGTCCCTACCTTCCCGGCAGAACTTACCTGCGGGCTCACGCAGCCCCACGCTCCCTCCACTGCGAGCCTGCCCTTTGGGCGTGCCCGCGCTCGCGCTCACACACACACACACACACCCTCCCCCGCCCCCAGAGTGAGCCCAAACACACCCACACGCCCCGCCCCCAGAGTGAGCCCAGGAAAGGTCAAAGTGAGACAACACATGGCTCGAGAGAAAGGCACTTTCATAGGCAAAGCAGGAGCTGCACACGCAAACCATGCAAAAGGAGGCCTTCCTTCACTGCCTCCCACCACCAGCAGGCCCATGTTTCGCCATTGAAAGGAAAGCAGGGCTTCAGCCCTCCTAAGGGCTCCTGCGGAAGAGAAACGCCGTCACTCTGAACATCCCCGCTTCCGTCGGCTCTCGTCCGCAGGCACTCGTCTTCTCTGCAGCCTTCCCAGCTGCTCTCCTCCATGACCTCATGACACCTGCCTGCTCCTGGCCAATCCCGTTGCTCTCGTGCCATGACCTCACAAGCGGCAGCCCGACTCTCTTGGCTTCGCCGGCCTCTGCTAGCCCTTCCCGCCGCCCGAGCTCTCGGCCGGGCCGCTTTGGACTCGGGGAGGCACTTGATGATGTCACAGTGTCTGCCCGACGACTGCCGCAAGGCACTCGGGTCGCTGCCATGGAAACGGCATCACAATCCACCTCCCAGCCACGCCCGGCCCCTTCACCTTCCTCTGCGTCTCCCCTCTCGCAAGCTCTGCAGCACTGCCCTTGGAGTGGAAATCCGGCCTCCTGAGGGCCAAGTTCCACCAGCCAAGCAGCACCGTCCCTACCTTCCCGGCAGAACTTACCTGCGGGCTCACGCAGCCCCACGCTCCCTCCACTGCGAGCCTGCCCTTTGGGCGTGCCCGCGCTCGCGCTCACACACACACACACACACACCCCCTCCCCCGCCCCCAGAGTGAGCCCAAACACCCAGACACGCCCCGCCCCAAGAGTGAGCCCAAACACACCCACACGCCCCGCCCCCAGAGTGAGCCCAGGAAAGGTCAAAGTGAGACAACACATGGCTCGAGAGAAAGGCACTTTCATAGGCAAAGCAGGAGCTGCACACGCAAACCATGCAAAAGGAGGCCTTCCTTCACTGCCTCCCACCACCAGCAGGCCCATGTTTCGCCATTGAAAGGAAAGCAGGGCTTCAGCCCTCCTAAGGGCTCCTGCGGAAGAGAAACGCCGTCACTCTGAACATCCCCGCTTCTGTCGGCTCTCGTCCGCAGGCACTCGTCTTCTCTGCAGCCTTCCCAGCTACTCTCCTCCATGACCTCATGACACCTGCCTGCTCCTGGCCAATCCCGTTGCTCTCGTGCCATGACCTCACAAGCGGCAGCCCGACTCTCTTGGCTTGGCCGGCCTCTGCTAGCCCTTCCCGCCGCCCGAGCTCTCGGCCGGGCCGCTTTGGACTCGGGGAGGCACTTGATGACGTCACAGTGTCTGCCCGACGACTGCCGCAAGGCACTCGGGTCGCTGCCATGGAAACGGCATCACAATCCACCTCCCAGCCACGCCCGGCCCCTTCACCTTCCTCTGCGTCTCCCCTCTCGCAAGCTCTGCAGCACTGCCCTTGGAGTGGAAATCCGGCCTCCTGAGGGCCAAGTTCCACCAGCCAAGCAGCACCGTCCCTACCTTCCCGGCAGAACTTACCTGCGGGCTCACGCAGCCCCACGCTCCCTCCACTGCGAGCCTGCCCTTTGGGCGTGCCCGCGCTCGCGCTCACACACACACACACACACCCTCCCCCGCCCCCAGAGTGAGCCCAAACACACAGACACGCCCCGCCCCCAGAGTGAGCCCAAACACACCCACACGCCCCGCCCCCAGAGTGAGCCCAGGAAAGGTCAAAGTGAGACAACACATGGCTCGAGAGAAAGGCACTTTCATAGGCAAAGCAGGAGCTGCACACGCAAACCATGCAAAAGGAGGCCTTCCTTCACTGCCTCCCACCACCAGCAGGCCCATGTTTCGCCATTGAAAGGAAAGCAGGGCTTCAGCCCTCCTAAGGGCTCCTGCGGAAGAGAAACGCCGTCACTCTGAACATCCCCGCTTCCGTCGGCTCTCGTCCGCAGGCACTCGTCTTCTCTGCAGCCTTCCCAGCTGCTCTCCTCCATGACCTCATGACACCTGCCTGCTCCTGGCCAATCCCGTTGCTCTCGTGCCATGACCTCACAAGCGGCAGCCCGACTCTCTTGGCTTCGCCGGCCTCTGCTAGCCCTTCCCGCCGCCCGAGCTCTCGGCCGGGCCGCTTTGGACTCGGGGAGGCACTTGATGATGTCACAGTGTCTGCCCGACGACTGCCGCAAGGCACTCGGGTCGCTGCCATGGAAACGGCATCACAATCCACCTCCCAGCCACGCCCGGCCCCTTCACCTTCCTCTGCGTCTCCCCTCTCGCAAGCTCTGCAGCACTGCCCTTGGAGTGGAAATCCGGCCTCCTGAGGGCCAAGTTCCACCAGCCAAGCAGCACCGTCCCTACCTTCCCGGCAGAACTTACCTGCGGGCTCACGCAGCCCCACGCTCCCTCCACTGCGAGCCTGCCCTTTGGGCGTGCCCGCGCTCGCGCTCACACACACACACACACACCCTCCCCCGCCCCCAGAGTGAGCCCAAACACACAGACACGCCCCGCCCCCAGAGTGAGCCCAAACACACCCACACGCCCCGCCCCCAGAGTGAGCCCAGGAAAGGTCAAAGTGAGACAACACATGGCTCGAGAGAAAGGCACTTTCATAGGCAAAGCAGGAGCTGCACACGCAAACCATGCAAAAGGAGGCCTTCCTTCACTGCCTCCCACCACCAGCAGGCCCATGTTTCGCCATTGAAAGGAAAGCAGGGCTTCAGCCCTCCTAAGGGCTCCTGCGGAAGAGAAACGCCGTCACTCTGAACATCCCCGCTTCCGTCGGCTCTCGTCCGCAGGCACTCGTCTTCTCTGCAGCCTTCCCAGCTGCTCTCCTCCATGACCTCATGACACCTGCCTGCTCCTGGCCAATCCCGTTGCTCTCGTGCCATGACCTCACAAGCGGCAGCCCGACTCTCTTGGCTTCGCCGGCCTCTGCTAGCCCTTCCCGCCGCCCGAGCTCTCGGCCGGGCCGCTTTGGACTCGGGGAGGCACTTGATGATGTCACAGTGTCTGCCCGACGACTGCCGCAAGGCACTCGGGTCGCTGCCATGGAAACGGCATCACAATCCACCTCCCAGCCACGCCCGGCCCCTTCACCTTCCTCTGCGTCTCCCCTCTCGCAAGCTCTGCAGCACTGCCCTTGGAGTGGAAATCCGGCCTCCTGAGGGCCAAGTTCCACCAGCCAAGCAGCACCGTCCCTACCTTCCCGGCAGAACTTACCTGCGGGCTCACGCAGCCCCACGCTCCCTCCACTGCGAGCCTGCCCTTTGGGCGTGCCCGCGCTCGCGCTCACACACACACACACACACACCCCCTCCCCCGCCCCCAGAGTGAGCCCAAACACCCAGACACGCCCCGCCCCAAGAGTGAGCCCAAACACACCCACACGCCCCGCCCCCAGAGTGAGCCCAGGAAAGGTCAAAGTGAGACAACACATGGCTCGAGAGAAAGGCACTTTCATAGGCAAAGCAGGAGCTGCACACGCAAACCATGCAAAAGGAGGCCTTCCTTCACTGCCTCCCACCACCAGCAGGCCCATGTTTCGCCATTGAAAGGAAAGCAGGGCTTCAGCCCTCCTAAGGGCTCCTGCGGAAGAGAAACGCCGTCACTCTGAACATCCCCGCTTCCGTCGGCTCTCGTCCGCAGGCACTCGTCTTCTCTGCAGCCTTCCCAGCTGCTCTCCTCCATGACCTCATGACACCTGCCTGCTCCTGGCCAATCCCGTTGCTCTCGTGCCATGACCTCACAAGCGGCAGCCCGACTCTCTTGGCTTGGCCGGCCTCTGCTAGCCCTTCCCGCCGCCCGAGCTCTCGGCCGGGCCGCTTTGGACTCGGGGAGGCACTTGATGACGTCACAGTGTCTGCCCGACGACTGCCGCAAGGCACTCGGGTCGCTGCCGTGGAAACGGCATCACAATCCACCTCCCAGCCACGCCCGGCCCCTTCACCTTCCTCTGCGTCTCCCCTCTCGCAAGCTCTGCAGCACTGCCCTTGGAGTGGAAATCCGGCCTCCTGAGGGCCAAGTTCCACCAGCCAAGCAGCACCGTCCCTACCTTCCCGGCAGAACTTACCTGCGGGCTCACGCAGCCCCACGCTCCCTCCACTGCGAGCCTGCCCTTTGGGCGTGCCCGTGCTCACACACACACACACACAAACACACACACCCTCCCCCGCCCCCAGAGTGAGCCCAAACACACAGACACGCCCCGCCCCCAGAGTGAGCCCAAACACACCCACACGCCCCGCCCCCAGAGTGAGCCCAGGAAAGGTCAAAGTGAGACAACACATGGCTCGAGAGAAAGGCACTTTCATAGGAAAAGCAGGAGCTGCACACGCAAACCATGCAAAAGGAGGCCTTCCTTCACTGCCTCCCACCACCAGCAGGCCCATGTTTCGCCATTGAAAGGAAAGCAGGGCTTCAGCCCTCCTAAGGGCTCCTGCGGAAGAGAAACGCCGTCACTCTGAACATCCCCGCTTCCGTCGGCTCTCGTCCGCAGGCACTCGTCTTCTCTGCAGCCTTCCCAGCTGCTCTCCTCCATGACCTCATGACACCTGCCTGCTCCTGGCCAATCCCGTTGCTCTCGTGCCATGACCTCACAAGCGGCAGCCCGACTCTCTTGGCTTCGCCGGCCTCTGCTAGCCCTTCCCGCCGCCCGAGCTCTCGGCCGGGCCGCTTTGGACTCGGGGAGGCACTTGATGATGTCACAGTGTCTGCCCGACGACTGCCGCAAGGCACTCGGGTCGCTGCCATGGAAACGGCATCACAATCCACCTCCCAGCCACGCCCGGCCCCTTCACCTTCCTCTGCGTCTCCCCTCTCGCAAGCTCTGCAGCACTGCCCTTGGAGTGGAAATCCGGCCTCCTGAGGGCCAAGTTCCACCAGCCAAGCAGCACCGTCCCTACCTTCCCGGCAGAACTTACCTGCGGGCTCACGCAGCCCCACGCTCCCTCCACTGCGAGCCTGCCCTTTGGGCGTGCCCGCGCTCGCGCTCACACACACACACACACACCCTCCCCCGCCCCCAGAGTGAGCCCAAACACACAGACACGCCCCGCCCCCAGAGTGAGCCCAAACACACCCACACGCCCCGCCCCCAGAGTGAGCCCAGGAAAGGTCAAAGTGAGACAACACATGGCTCGAGAGAAAGGCACTTTCATAGGCAAAGCAGGAGCTGCACACGCAAACCATGCAAAAGGAGGCCTTCCTTCACTGCCTCCCACCACCAGCAGGCCCATGTTTCGCCATTGAAAGGAAAGCAGGGCTTCAGCCCTCCTAAGGGCTCCTGCGGAAGAGAAACGCCGTCACTCTGAACATCCCCGCTTCCGTCGGCTCTCGTCCGCAGGCACTCGTCTTCTCTGCAGCCTTCCCAGCTGCTCTCCTCCATGACCTCATGACACCTGCCTGCTCCTGGCCAATCCCGTTGCTCTCGTGCCATGACCTCACAAGCGGCAGCCCGACTCTCTTGGCTTCGCCGGCCTCTGCTAGCCCTTCCCGCCGCCCGAGCTCTCGGCCGGGCCGCTTTGGACTCGGGGAGGCACTTGATGATGTCACAGTGTCTGCCCGACGACTGCCGCAAGGCACTCGGGTCGCTGCCATGGAAACGGCATCACAATCCACCTCCCAGCCACGCCCGGCCCCTTCACCTTCCTCTGCGTCTCCCCTCTCGCAAGCTCTGCAGCACTGCCCTTGGAGTGGAAATCCGGCCTCCTGAGGGCCAAGTTCCACCAGCCAAGCAGCACCGTCCCTACCTTCCCGGCAGAACTTACCTGCGGGCTCACGCAGCCCCACGCTCCCTCCACTGCGAGCCTGCCCTTTGGGCGTGCCCGCGCTCGCGCTCACACACACACACACACACACCCCCTCCCCCGCCCCCAGAGTGAGCCCAAACACACAGACACGCCCCGCCCCAAGAGTGAGCCCAAACACACCCACACGCCCCGCCCCCAGAGTGAGCCCAGGAAAGGTCAAAGTGAGACAACACATGGCTCGAGAGAAAGGCACTTTCATAGGCAAAGCAGGAGCTGCACACGCAAACCATGCAAAAGGAGGCCTTCCTTCACTGCCTCCCACCACCAGCAGGCCCATGTTTCGCCATTGAAAGGAAAGCAGGGCTTCAGCCCTCCTAAGGGCTCCTGCGGAAGAGAAACGCCGTCACTCTGAACATCCCCGCTTCCGTCGGCTCTCGTCCGCAGGCACTCGTCTTCTCTGCAGCCTTCCCAGCTGCTCTCCTCCATGACCTCATGACACCTGCCTGCTCCTGGCCAATCCCGTTGCTCTCGTGCCATGACCTCACAAGCGGCAGCCCGACTCTCTTGGCTTGGCCGGCCTCTGCTAGCCCTTCCCGCCGCCCGAGCTCTCGGCCGGGCCGCTTTGGACTCGGGGAGGCACTTGATGACGTCACAGTGTCTGCCCGACGACTGCCGCAAGGCACTCGGGTCGCTGCCATGGAAACCGCATCACAATCCACCTCCCAGCCACGCCCGGCCCCTTCACCTTCCTCTGCGTCTCCCCTCTCGCAAGCTCTGCAGCACTGCCCTTGGAGTGGAAATCCGGCCTCCTGAGGGCCAAGTTCCACCAGCCAAGCAGCACCGTCCCTACCTTCCCGGCAGAACTTACCTGCGGGCTCACGCAGCCCCACGCTCCCTCCACTGCGAGCCTGCCCTTTGGGCGTGCCCGCGCTCGCGCTCACACACACACACACACACCCTCCCCCGCCCCCAGAGTGAGCCCAAACACACAGACACGCCCCGCCCCCAGAGTGAGCCCAAACACACCCACACGCCCCGCCCCCAGAGTGAGCCCAGGAAAGGTCAAAGTGAGACAACACATGGCTCGAGAGAAAGGCACTTTCATAGGCAAAGCAGGAGCTGCACACGCAAACCATGCAAAAGGAGGCCTTCCTTCACTGCCTCCCACCACCAGCAGGCCCATGTTTCGCCATTGAAAGGAAAGCAGGGCTTCAGCCCTCCTAAGGGCTCCTGCGGAAGAGAAACGCCGTCACTCTGAACATCCCCGCTTCCGTCGGCTCTCGTCCGCAGGCACTCGTCTTCTCTGCAGCCTTCCCAGCTGCTCTCCTCCATGACCTCATGACACCTGCCTGCTCCTGGCCAATCCCGTTGCTCTCGTGCCATGACCTCACAAGCGGCAGCCCGACTCTCTTGGCTTCGCCGGCCTCTGCTAGCCCTTCCCGCCGCCCGAGCTCTCGGCCGGGCCGCTTTGGACTCGGGGAGGCACTTGATGATGTCACAGTGTCTGCCCGACGACTGCCGCAAGGCACTCGGGTCGCTGCCATGGAAACGGCATCACAATCCACCTCCCAGCCACGCCCGGCCCCTTCACCTTCCTCTGCGTCTCCCCTCTCGCAAGCTCTGCAGCACTGCCCTTGGAGTGGAAATCCGGCCTCCTGAGGGCCAAGTTCCACCAGCCAAGCAGCACCGTCCCTACCTTCCCGGCAGAACTTACCTGCGGGCTCACGCAGCCCCACGCTCCCTCCACTGCGAGCCTGCCCTTTGGGCGTGCCCGCGCTCGCGCTCACACACACACACACACACACACCCTCCCCCGCCCCCAGAGTGAGCCCAAACACACAGACACGCCCCGCCCCCAGAGTGAGCCCAAACACACCCACACGCCCCGCCCCCAGAGTGAGCCCAGGAAAGGTCAAAGTGAGACAACACATGGCTCGAGAGAAAGGCACTTTCATAGGCAAAGCAGGAGCTGCACACGCAAACCATGCAAAAGGAGGCCTTCCTTCACTGCCTCCCACCACCAGCAGGCCCATGTTTCGCCATTGAAAGGAAAGCAGGGCTTCAGCCCTCCTAAGGGCTCCTGCGGAAGAGAAACGCCGTCACTCTGAACATCCCCGCTTCCGTCGGCTCTCGTCCGCAGGCACTCGTCTTCTCTGCAGCCTTCCCAGCTGCTCTCCTCCATGACCTCATGACACCTGCCTGCTCCTGGCCAATCCCGTTGCTCTCGTGCCATGACCTCACAAGCGGCAGCCCGACTCTCTTGGCTTCGCCGGCCTCTGCTAGCCCTTCCCGCCGCCCGAGCTCTCGGCCGGGCCGCTTTGGACTCGGGGAGGCACTTGATGACGTCACAGTGTCTGCCCGACGACTGCCGCAAGGCACTCGGGTCGCTGCCATGGAAACGGCATCACAATCCACCTCCCAGCCACGCCCGGCCCCTTCACCTTCCTCTGCGTCTCCCCTCTCGCAAGCTCTGCAGCACTGCCCTTGGAGTGGAAATCCGGCCTCCTGAGGGCCAAGTTCCACCAGCCAAGCAGCACCGTCCCTACCTTCCCGGCAGAACTTACCTGCGGGCTCACGCAGCCCCACGCTCCCTCCACTGCGAGCCTGCCCTTTGGGCGTGCCCGCGCTCACACACACACACACACACACACCCTCCCCCGCCCCCAGAGTGAGCCCAAACACCCAGACACGCCCCGCCCCAAGAGTGAGCCCAAACACACCCACACGCCCCGCCCCCAGAGTGAGCCCAGGAAAGGTCAAAGTGAGACAACACATGGCTCGAGAGAAAGGCACTTTCATAGGCAAAGCAGGAGCTGCACACGCAAACCATGCAAAAGGAGGCCTTCCTTCACTGCCTCCCACCACCAGCAGGCCCATGTTTCGCCATTGAAAGGAAAGCAGGGCTTCAGCCCTCCTAAGGGCTCCTGCGGAAGAGAAACGCCGTCACTCTGAACATCCCCGCTTCCGTCGGCTCTCGTCCGCAGGCAATCGTCTTCTCTGCAGCCTTCCCAGCTGCTCTCCTCCATGACCTCATGACACCTGCCTGCTCCTGGCCAATCCCGTTGCTCTCGTGCCATGACCTCACAAGCGGCAGCCCGACTCTCTTGGCTTCGCCGGCCTCTGCTAGCCCTTCCCGCCGCCCGAGCTCTCGGCCGGGCCGCTTTGGACTCGGGGAGGCACTTGATGACGTCACAGTGTCTGCCCGACGACTGCCGCAAGGCACTCGGGTCGCTGCCGTGGAAACGGCATCACAATCCACCTCCCAGCCACGCCCAGCCCCTTCACCTTCCTCTGCGTCTCCCCTCTCGCAAGCTCTGCAGCACTGCCCTTGGAGTGGAAATCCGGCCTCCTGAGGGCCAAGTTCCACCAGCCAAGCAGCACCGTCCCTACCTTCCCGGCAGAACTTACCTGCGGGCTCACGCAGCCCCACGCTCCCTCCACTGCGAGCCTGCCCTTTGGGCGTGCCCGCGCTCGCGCTCACACACACACACACACACACACACCCTCCCCCGCCCCCAGAGTGAGCCCAAACACACAGACACGCCCCACCCCCCCCCGCCCCCAGAGTGAGCCCAAACACACCCACACGCCCCGCCCCCAGAGTGAGCCCAGGAAAGGTCAAAGTGAGACAACACATGGCTCGAGAGAAAGGCACTTTCATAGGCAAAGCAGGAGCTGCACACGCAAACCATGCAAAAGGAGGCCTTCCTTCACTGCCTCCCACCACCAGCAGGCCCATGTTTCGCCATTGAAAGGAAAGCAGGGCTTCAGCCCTCCTAAGGGCTCCTGCGGAAGAGAAACGCCGTCACTCTGAACATCCCCGCTTCCGTCGGCTCTCGTCCGCAGGCACTCGTCTTCTCTGCAGCCTTCCCAGCTGCTCTCCTCCATGACCTCATGACACCTGCCTGCTCCTGGCCAATCCCGTTGCTCTCGTGCCATGACCTCACAAGCGGCAGCCCGACTCTCTTGGCTTCGCCGGCCTCTGCTAGCCCTTCCCGCCGCCCGAGCTCTCGGCCGGGCCGCTTTGGACTCGGGGAGGCACTTGATGATGTCACAGTGTCTGCCCGACGACTGCCGCAAGGCACTCGGGTCGCTGCCATGGAAACGGCATCACAATCCACCTCCCAGCCACGCCCGGCCCCTTCACCTTCCTCTGCGTCTCCCCTCTCGCAAGCTCTGCAGCACTGCCCTTGGAGTGGAAATCCGGCCTCCTGAGGGCCAAGTTCCACCAGCCAAGCAGCACCGTCCCTACCTTCCCGGCAGAACTTACCTGCGGGCTCACGCAGCCCCACGCTCCCTCCACTGCGAGCCTGCCCTTTGGGCGTGCCCGCGCTCGCGCTCACACACACACACACACACACCCCCTCCCCCGCCCCCAGAGTGAGCCCAAACACACAGACACGCCCCGCCCCAAGAGTGAGCCCAAACACACCCACACGCCCCGCCCCCAGAGTGAGCCCAGGAAAGGTCAAAGTGAGACAACACATGGCTCGAGAGAAAGGCACTTTCATAGGCAAAGCAGGAGCTGCACACGCAAACCATGCAAAAGGAGGCCTTCCTTCACTGCCTCCCACCACCAGCAGGCCCATGTTTCGCCATTGAAAGGAAAGCAGGGCTTCAGCCCTCCTAAGGGCTCCTGCGGAAGAGAAACGCCGTCACTCTGAACATCCCCGCTTCCGTCGGCTCTCGTCCGCAGGCACTCGTCTTCTCTGCAGCCTTCCCAGCTGCTCTCCTCCATGACCTCATGACACCTGCCTGCTCCTGGCCAATCCCGTTGCTCTCGTGCCATGACCTCACAAGCGGCAGCCCGACTCTCTTGGCTTGGCCGGACTCTGCTAGCCCTTCCCGCCGCCCGAGCTCTCGGCCGGGCCGCTTTGGACTCGGGGAGGCACTTGATGACGTCACAGTGTCTGCCCGACGACTGCCGCAAGGCACTCGGGTCGCTGCCATGGAAACGGCATCACAATCCACCTCCCAGCCACGCCCGGCCCCTTCACCTTCCTCTGCGTCTCCCCTCTCGCAAGCTCTGCAGCACTGCCCTTGGAGTGGAAATCCGGCCTCCTGAGGGCCAAGTTCCACCAGCCAAGCAGCACCGTCCCTACCTTCCCGGCAGAACTTACCTGCGGGCTCACGCAGCCCCACGCTCCCTCCACTGCGAGCCTGCCCTTTGGGCGTGCCCGCGCTCGCGCTCACACACACACACACACCCCCTCCCCCGCCCCCAGAGTGAGCCCAAACACACAGACACGCCCCGCCCCCAGAGTGAGCCCAAACACACCCACACGCCCCGCCCCCAGAGTGAGCCCAGGAAAGGTCAAAGTGAGACAACACATGGCTCGAGAGAAAGGCACTTTCATAGGCAAAGCAGGAGCTGCACACGCAAACCATGCAAAAGGAGGCCTTCCTTCACTGCCTCCCACCACCAGCAGGCCCATGTTTCGCCATTGAAAGGAAAGCAGGGCTTCAGCCCTCCTAAGGGCTCCTGCGGAAGAGAAACGCCGTCACTCTGAACATCCCCGCTTCCGTCGGCTCTCGTCCGCAGGCACTCGTCTTCTCTGCAGCCTTCCCAGCTGCTCTCCTCCATGACCTCATGACACCTGCCTGCTCCTGGCCAATCCCGTTGCTCTCGTGCCATGACCTCACAAGCGGCAGCCCGACTGTCTTGGCTTCGCCGGCCTCTGCTAGCCCTTCCCGCCGCCCGAGCTCTCGGCCGGGCCGCTTTGGACTCGGGGAGGCACTTGATGACGTCACAGTGTCTGCCCGACGACTGCCGCAAGGCACTCGGGTCGCTGCCATGGAAACGGCATCACAATCCACCTCCCAGCCACGCCCGGCCCCTTCACCTTCCTCTGCGTCTCCCCTCTCGCAAGCTCTGCAGCACTGCCCTTGGAGTGGAAATCCGGCCTCCTGAGGGCCAAGTTCCACCAGCCAAGCAGCACCGTCCCTACCTTCCCGGCAGAACTTACCTGCGGGCTCACGCAGCCCCACGCTCCCTCCACTGCGAGCCTGCCCTTTGGGCGTGCCCGCGCTCGCGCTCACACACACACACACACACACACCCTCCCCCGCCCCCAGAGTGAGCCCAAACACCCAGACACGCCCCGCCCCAAGAGTGAGCCCAAACACACCCACACGCCCCGCCCCCAGAGTGAGCCCAGGAAAGGTCAAAGTGAGACAACACATGGCTCGAGAGAAAGGCACTTTCGTAGGCAAAGCAGGAGCTGCACACGCAAACCATGCAAAAGGAGGCCTTCCTTCACTGCCTCCCACCACCAGCAGGCCCATGTTTCGCCATTGAAAGGAAAGCAGGGCTTCAGCCCTCCTAAGGGCTCCTGCGGAAGAGAAACGCCGTCACTCTGAACATCCCCGCTTCCGTCGGCTCTCGTCCGCAGGCACTCGTCTTCTCTGCAGCCTTCCCAGCTGCTCTCCTCCATGACCTCATGACACCTGCCTGCTCCTGGCCAATCCCGTTGCTCTCGTGCCATGACCTCACAAGCGGCAGCCCGACTATCTTGGCTTCGCCGGCCTCTGCTAGCCCTTACCGCCGCCTGAGCTCTCGGCCGGGCCGCTTTGGACTCGGGGAGGCACTTGATGACGTCACAGTGTCTGCCCGACGACTGCCGCAAGGCACTCGGGTCGCTGCCATGGAAACGGCATCACAATCCACCTCCCAGCCACGCCCGGCCCCTTCACCTTCCTCTGCGTCTCCCCTCTCGCAAGCTCTGCAGCACTGCCCTTGGAGTGGAAATCCGGCCTCCTGAGGGCCAAGTTCCACCAGCCAAGCAGCACCGTCCCTACCTTCCCGGCAGAACTTACCTGCGGGCTCACGC